>NC_056732.1:77627167-77642297 GCF_019279795.1 Protopterus annectens | reverse complement strand
TGTTATTCTATCCACTTTCTATGTTTGTTAGGGCAATATCTGGGGATTATCCCTATTTGTACCAGTTGTTGTCATGGCTTTGTCCGGTTTTGTACTTTGCAGGGTTAACAGGTATGAGCCGTGTACATAGAACGTGGGGAAAACACCATTCATTTTCTATTCTGTGAGTGGATTACACACGTGCAGGCGCACTTGCATATCCTTATTGTGGGTTACATATGTTTCGTAGATAATTGTGCTTACATGAACTTTCATAATTCTGACCATAACAGTTACAAATCTGTATTCCAGTTTACGGACTGCTGCAAAACACACATTCACCTTTACATATTTAAATGTGTGTACAGCACGAACGCATTCATTACACTTTCAAGTTATATGTGCAGTGGTCGTAGGTCAACCGGGACTGCATTCACATTGGCCGGATGCCGGAACCACTATTCTATTGGTGTTCTCCCTTATTGATATGCATACCCATAGTACTAAGCTACATCAACATACACCTCACCGCTTCACCTACAACACAGGCATCCATTCTCCTGCTGGGAAAAAGGCGGCACTACATATTACACATTCCCTATTGACTACTGCTGTGGACTCCAGCTGCATTGTTAATCACTCCGAGGATATGCAGAACACCAAGGCATATAGTCCAGCCACATACAGGTCTTTGATTGTCAGGGTGTTCATGTAGTGATCTGGGTTTAGGCTTGTCCACCTGGTGAACGGAACTTCCCTGGCTAAGTTCAAATGTCAGACGAAGCATATGGACAGGGATTATCTCCCTATTTTGAAGTTTTACCTGTGTTTATAGACACATGTGTTTGGGCACCTGTCAGCAGCTTATTCTGTTGGCATTACATATTATGGGTGGGGTTGTTACAGTCCATACTCAACGGTGAGGGGTGTTTCCATTCACATTTGACTATTACCTGTATACAGTCACACGGGGATTATTATTTTGGACATGAAGTGACTACAGGTATGCAGTTGTACATTACACAAGTGTGAAGGGCTGTTCCTGTAAATATGTACGGACCATACCTCTCAACCTCTTAGAGCACCGAACCTGTGCAAAACCTACACGATGTGGGGGACAATTAGGAACACATTTTAACTATTGCTCTTACAAACTTAGAACGTTGATAGAATGCTAGGTTTTGCATTAGCATGACTTTTCTGCAGGTTGTGGAGTCTTATACTCAGGATATTCCTCATTATTTAGTGACGTCAGTCCTCGTATATTTACCAAACTGGTACATATTGTCGGAAGCACACACCAACACTATGGGGCGAACCTGTGGTCATTCTTAGGGTTGCCCATCTTTTCAACTGTACAGATGTCAGATTTTCCAGGACAAAACATACCTACAGCCGTGCATAGTACAGAACTTTAACCTTTTTTGTACATATAATAGCTTATTCTAGTAACATTTGAATTGCTTATGCTACTTCACATAACATATAGAGGATTCATATATAAAATAACTGTTTTATGCGACTATTAAAGTAAATTAGGAAATAACTTTGTCCTAAACTCTCAGGACATTTGCTATGTCTTGATTTTTTTCATGGGACACAAACTGCCTACAGAGGGACTGTTACTCGCAAAGTGGAACAGGTGGTGACCCTAGTCATTCTGCGAATATCCGGACAGTTGAGTGGTTGTGTTCTGGCACAGCAGTAGCTCAGCATTAAAGACTGCAGTCGGAACGTGCTGGCAGACAGTTGGGTTTCAGACTTCATACTCCAGACATTAATGCCAATGTGCAAACTGTTATTCTATCAAATGTCTATGTTTCTAAGAGCTATCTTTACAGATTGTCCCTGTTTTTGGACCTTTGTCTCACTTATATTCACGGCTCTGTCTAGATATCTTGCTCACACAGGTTGACAGGTATGGTCAGTCATGACTGCTCACAGTCAGTGTCTCTCACACTTGATCAGGGTTGACCTGTTTACGTCAGTGTCTTCCTCAACCTCATGCCATTTTCCACTTTGCAAATGTGTGCATTATATTCTCCCTCCAATTCATGTCCGGACACGTGAGTCACGGGAATGTATTTTATCCTGGGTGGTAGGTTATGCATGCCCACTTAGGGCTGGACAGTGTCATGGACCTCCACTGCACGTTCTGACTTGTGTCCAGATATCTACTGGATTGGATATCATGTCGTCATACCCATTCTACTATTTATACAAGTTGGTCATCCCATGAGGGATATCCCAAAAATTGGACTAGACCAAAACAAGTTAGATAACGAAGATTTTTGTGGCTTCACAAAAACGTGCAGAGGGTTTTACATGCAGGGGATACATGGTTTGCAATCTTGACACTGCCTAGGGTGACAATACCTACTACATATGCATAAGGGTCACTGTGTGTAGCTGTTTCTGCAACAAACCAGTGGACCAAGTACGGCTGGATTTGGTGGATGTTCTGGTATGGTGGCAGGTTGTGTGTTGTGGAGGGTATGCTGAGTAGGCTATTATGCATCCAGGTGTGTTGCGTTTGTTATGGCCAGTTCCATCAGGACCCATCTGTGGGTATGTGATGGTGCCGTATCTATACATTTGTCTCACATATTTCCATATTCATATGTTTGTGGGATTGTGTTCTACACTATGGCCTGTCTGCTTGTCTTGCAGCTGTTTCTACATGTGGTTGTGTTTCTTTCCACTTCACCCGCTGCCCTCAGACACCTCCTCCGGTTCACCTTTTCTGCATACAACACAGTATCGCCTTTGAGGAATTTACCATTAAACACCCACCCTTCACACGCGAATTCCTCACACCCCATAGAGCACTACTTTGGTTGTTGGCCCATAGGTTCATAGGTTCATAGGTTCATACTAGGCTATCTGCCCTAGGGCATTTATAAGCCTAGCCAGAGTGTGTTTGGCTTTCGCCACCCATTTTAAATTAATTTTGCTATGTCCTTTTTCGAGGTTAGTATACTGTGCCTCTGTCTAACAGTGACACAGAAGTGATACCCGGGGTAAACCTACTATCTCCCATCCACTCATCAAGATTCCTCTTGAAGAGAGTCAATGCAGGACTCTGCCTAACCTGGACTGGGATTTTATTCCAGAGTGAAGGGAGCCTCTGGGTTATGAATCTGTCCCTCCAGCATGTCCTATTTATTTCAGTGCTGAGGTTCAAGTCTCGAGCGTAGCTCGATGGGATTTGGATTTTCTGAGGTGCAGCATGTCCATTAATTCTGGGTTGGACATGGCTTTATACGTCAGGCACAGATGCCACTGAGTAGAGCTGGAGTTTCTTTAAGCGGGCAGCATATGGCATCTGTTTGAGCCCTTTGATCCTTTTGGTGAGGTACTTTTGGGGTCTTTCCAGTTGCTGCAGGTGTCTGGTAAAGTACATCCTAAAGGGGCATTGTACTCAATTATGGGCCTGATGAGGGATGTGTAAAGAGGCACGATGACCTCCCCTAATCTAGATGTGAATCCCTTCATGATTAGGTGGGCTATATAAAATGTTTTTCTAACCACTTTGGCTACGTGGTTGTCAAATGAGTGACTGCTATCAACTTGGGTCCCCTGGTCCCTAATTACTTCTTCCGTACTTAATGGATTACCACCTATGTGGTAATTTGTGGGCACTTTGTTTTTGCCAAAGGGTATGACTATACACTTCTTGGCGTTTAGCTTAAGGCCATGGCTCTGGCACCAGTTGTCTGTTTCTATGAGGCCCTTTTGGAGGATGCATGTGTTGGCTGGAGAGTCGATTATAGCGCCCAGTTTGCAGTCATCTGCAAACTTGGTCAGCCACAGTCCTTCCGTGTTGGCCTGTACCTCCGAGAAATATATACCGAACAGGAGAGGTCCCAGGACTGAGCCTTGTGGAATGCCACTTGTAACTGGTTTGGAGTCTGACATGGCTCCAGCAATTCTAACCATGTGGGTTCTGTCATTGAGCCAGTTTGCAACCCATTTAGTGACATAGGGGTTTATATTTAAGCTGGTGAGCTTATCTATAATGCCCGAGTGGGGTATTGTATCGAAGGCTTTTGCGAAGTCCAGGTAGGCTGTGTGGACCACCTTCCCCTCATCAATGGCCTTGGTAACTGTTTCAAAGAAATCGACTAGGTTTAAGAGGCAGGATCTGCCCTTAACAAAGCCGAACTGGGTAGGATCCAGTGTCTGTAGGTCCCCAATATCTTTTTTTATGAGGTCCATGATGATCCTTTCCATAGCTTTGCAGACCACGCTAGTCAGGCTTATGGGGCGATAGTTTCCAGGATCCGTTGAGGCACCACCTTTGTGGAGAGGGACCACTGTTTCTGTACGCCACTCTTTGGGTACATATCCTGTGGTAAGGCTGAGATTGAACAGTAGTTTTATGTTTGGGTTTAGCTCTTCTTGGAGTTCATGTAGGATGCAGCCCGGGACACCGTCTGGTCCCATTGACGCTGTGTTTTTTGCTTTGGAGAGGGCAGCTCTTACCTGAGCATCTGAGATGTCAGGGGGGCAGCACTCTGCTGGGATAGATATTTGCCCTTTTGGTGGGGAGGGGGGGAGAAGTTTGCACTGAGCCTGTCAGCAAGGATGTTGGCAATGTCTGTGGGTTCAGTGTATTTTTTGTCATTTTGGACCAATTCTGAGCATATCTGGGAATTCCCACCCAGGTTCCTAACATAACTAAAGAAAGCCTTGTGATTATCCTTAGTGTCCTGTGCAATTCTTCTCTCGAAGCTGGCCTTAGACGATTTTATGACTGCCCGTAGTTTTTTGCTAACACTGATCAGAGATGCCTTCCCTTTTTGGGATTTTGCTCTATCATGTAGTAGCTTCCTCTTTCTATTGTATAGTTTGTTTATGGCTGGGGTCCACCAGACAGGACGTCTGCCTTTGGAGGATTTGGTCTTGGTTTTATTTGGGATTGCATGATCCATGCATTCCTGAAGGTGTTCATAGAATGCATTTACAAATGATTCTGCGGTCTTGGCCGTATTTTCCACAGGCCCGGGGGCTTTGAAGGATTCCACCTCGGTTTTGAGGAGTGTGAAATTTGCTTTAGAGAAGTTTTTCACTGTGGTTTTCTGGGCAGGGGGTGGGGTCGGAATGTGAATATCCAGTGAGATTAGTTTATGGTCTTATCTTACCAGTGAAGAATACACTTCTGGTCTGGAGCATAGAGTCCCCATGTTGGTGATGATCAGGTCCAGTATGTTTTCCCCTCTTGTGGGAGTGGTAACAAGTTGTTCCATAGCGTTTGAGTTTATAAATTCTAGGAACCTTTGAGCTAAGGTGTTGGAGCTAGAATAATGCTCCCAGTCTATGTTTGGGTAGTTGAAATTGCCCAATATAATGGTGTTTGGAGAGACCTTCATATTTTCCAGTGTTCTCAGGAAGGCCGAGTGGGGTTCCTGGGTTTGGGAGGGTGGTCTGTAGCAGGCTATAAACTGGAAGGCAGTTTTACCCACTGTTAGTTGCACATGGATAGTCTCTGCTGCTTCGTGCTGTGCCACCAACCTGGAGGTGTGGGTATCTTTGACGAATATTGATACTCCCCCTCCTTTTCTGGTTCGGTCCAAGTTTTGGGTCCGAAAAGCATGGTATGAGGTATAACCTGGCAGTGCTGGGGTGCTCTCAGGAGCCTTGAACCAAGTTTCTGTTATGACACGGCCAGAGTTACACATTGACTACCCTACATGTGTCGGGTACCTTTATGGTTGTGTGGACTACCCTGCCATGTTTGCTTTCCACATGCTATACCTCACGCACATAGGTACACGCCCATACTTCACTTTCATTACTTGGTTGGTGTATCCAGGTACTACCCGTTCGACTGTGTCACATACACATTTGGATTATACAGCTGCCTTCTGGATTTTGCCAGCCTGTTGTACTCATTGGTAGGATGGCACCTTTTCCTATGTCCAAGCTATTCCTTGCACATGTCCGACTGTTGTGGACAATGTCTCCCCACAGTCGACGGTTGTGTTTCCACCTTTTCAGTTGGCCACAGTGTGACATAGGGTTACAACCTGTCCCACTTTGCAAGGGACAGTCCCTCTTTGGGCAGTTGTGTCCTGACATGTAATTGTAAACATGGCAAATGTCCTGAGATTTTAGGACAAACTTATTTCTTATATTTTATGTGATAGTTGCATTAAACAGTTATTCTGTATCTGAAATACCTGAATGTTATGAGAAACAAAATAAGCAACTAAAATGCTACAAGAATATGCTTTTCTGTAGGCAAAACAGTTACGTTCTGTCCTTTGTACTGGCCATGGGTATGTGTCGGCCTGTAAAATCTGATGTCTGTACCAAACATGTCCCACTTTGGCCATTTGAAAAGGTGGCAACCCTATTGTGACATTTGCGGTGAACACAGCATATTTTACAGGCCGACACATACTCACGGTCAGTACAATTCTTGCCTATATCTAAGCTTATTCTTGTAGCATTTAGGTATCTTATTCTGTTTATGACATTTATGTAATATACGTCCAGTGAAATATGTTTAATGCAACTATTGCATGACGTCTATGGCAGAATTATGTCCTATATTCTCTGGACATTTGCCAGTTTTACATGTTTGTGTCAGGACACATCTGCCCACAGAGGGACTGTCGCTTGCAAAGTGGGACAGCTGGTAATCTTGGTCGACGGTATGGATCATACTGTTCCTTTCGGCCTACATGTGTCCGTATTGTTATGGCTGTTTATATGGTCCTTCTGTTTTATTTACATACATATGCTATTTCCTATCACATTTGGTATGTGAAATATGGACATACCTTTTGTATGTGACTATTACATGACTTGTGGGATATGATTCAGACATACGGTCAGTACATATATCTACATTTCTCCTCGTGTATTTTGTTATGGACACATCTGCACAGCTATGTTCCCTCCCTCACATTATGGGTCGGCTGGTGACCCTCTCCGTTGGACTGGACGTATCTACTGGCGGCGCACTAACATATGATACGTTTCACTTCCACATGGTATAGCTATCAACACTACGTTGGACTACGGGCACACGGTTTTCATGTCATTTGTTCATGGGTAGGGACCCGTTATTCCCTACCGTGCATTTGTGTTTGATTCTTCATTTTCTGTTCGCAAGGACTATGCTTTGCATACGTTTCAGTATCCACGGACACTGATAGGTACAATTACTATTGCTGGCGGAATATAATATTCAGCAGTTTAGGTTGCTCCTCGACAGCCGACGTTGACACTCCTCCCTGCGCAACTTCGATACGCCCCTTGCACTCGCGCATGTTTCCTATGCACGTGGCTGTGGCGGCTGCGTGCCTTCATTAATATGCATGGAGCATATGACTACTCCATATATACGCCGCAAGGCCGGAGCAAGCCTTACGCCAGCCTTGCGCAGAGCTTCATGAATCCCAGGAAGTGACTTTTTTTTGCTACTCAAAAGATGTACCCACCAGTGTTATTTTTGAAACACACACACACGTGTACTGGATCTGCCCCTAATAAGTCATGTCTATCACACATGCGTGTGCACACACACACACACACACACACACACACACACACACACACACACACACACACACACACACAAAAAAATCTAACCCTGTACTCTTACCTGTAGTTAAATTTAATGAATGTCAGTTCACCCAGAACATCTCTTTGGGGTATTAGACGAAGCCAGAGTACCAGTATAAAAATCACATAAAGAGAGGAAGGACATGCAGACTACACACAAAAGGAGTGACAGCCATTAACACAGCTCTAAAAGCAAGCATTTTGAGATGCCAGTGCTACTCCCTGTGCTGCAGATGTGTCGCTCTGCTGCACATCCTGCCCAGACCACCAAAGACAGCCACTTATTGTGGGCAATATTAACTGGTATTTAACTGTAATGGAAAGTGGAAGCAATTATGGCCAAGGTGTTGCTCTTACATACACTTAAACACTGACCCATGCATAAGAAGCCATAGCAATGATCATGTTTACACTGACTTTAGCAAATGCAATGCATTGTATGATACTACCCCTGCCTTGCCAGATCAATGAGTGTTTCACAGTAATTAAACACCAAGGATTAGGTCATAGTACTTACCTGCTGAACAACAGCAGAGTTGCTGCTCTTCTTTCTCTGCACACAGGCAGGGGTACAGTCTATGGGGACTCCATTGAAGAAATCATAGCTGTATGAATAGTCATGACATCACAGTCAGTTCCGAAAGTGCCCCAAAGCATAACTGTCATTTCTCATTATTTTACACAACCCCCTGTTTTTGCTTCATATTTTGGTCCTGTAGCTTGTAATTTTTTTTATTTTATTTTATTTTATGGTAAAACACAGAGGAATACAGTCAGTAATGCCATGCATTTTATTTACATTCTTTACTTCAGAAAGTGGATGTTGAAGCAAAATGTGTTGCTTTATTAGCTTTCTTGGCTATTTCAAGTAATATTTAAAAATTATCTATGATTTTGGTATGGGGCACAGTTGAAAACCATGACATTTGAGAACTGTGTGTCATTTACCAAACACACACAGACTGCTTTAAACAGGAATACAGAACTGTGACTTGAAACACACAAAACAGACATAAAGGCCTCATTTTCGTGGCAGAAAACCTGGTCTGCAGTTATGCTCCCCATACTGCAACAAGTATTTATTCCAAATGTCTGTTTCTGACCTTGTGTGCCTCAGCTTCAGTCTCTGTTACATTTGTCCATGTCAAGCAAGTAGTAAATTCACTGTGTGGCTGTTAGTAGAAAGTTTGTATCCTTGTTATGGAAAGGAGGATTTTACAGTTTTGAATGAAATCCTGCAAAATGGTGTCCACATTTCACAAAGTGGATTGTTGGTTATTCTTCACCAAAGAAGTTGGGAACCATACCCTCAATAATTCTTTAAATACCACAGGCTCTCCGCTTTGTTCATCATTAGTTTGCTTGCTTCTGTCTTAGGTTCATAGGTTCATAGGTTCATACTAGGCTATCTGCCCTAGGGCATTTATAAGCCTAGCCAGAATGTGTTTGGCTTTCGCCACCCATTTTAAATTTATTTTGCTATGCCCTTTTTCGAGGTTAGTATACTATGCCTCTATCTAACAGTGACATAGAAGTGATACCCGGGGTAAACCTACGATCTCCCATCCACTCATCAAGATTCCTCTTGAAGAGAGTCAATGAGGGACTCTGCCTAACCTGGACTGGGATTTTATTCCAGAGTGAAGGGAGCCTCTGGGTTATGAATCTGTCCCTCCAGCATGTCCTATTTATTTCAGTGCTGAGGTTCAAGTCTCTCGAGCGTGGCTCGATGGGATTTGGATTTTCTGAGGTGCAGCATGTTCATTAATTCCGGGTTGGACATGGCTTTATACGTCAGGCACAGATCTCCTCTGAACAGGCGGTATGCCACTGAGTAGAGCTGGAGTTTCTTTAACCGGGCAGCATATGGCATCTGTTTGAGCCCTTTGATCCTCTTGGTGAGGTACTTTTGGGGTCTTTCCAGTTGCTGCAGGTGTCTGGTAAGGTACATCCCAAAACAACATTGTACTCAATTATGGGCCTGATGAGGGATGAGTAAAGCGGCACGATGACCTCCCCTGATCTAGATGTGAATCCCTTCATGATTAGGTGGGCTATATAAAATGTTTTTCTAACCACTTTGGCCACGTGGTTGTCAAATGAGAGATTGCTATCAACTTGGGTCCCCAGGTCCCTAATTACTTCTTCTGTACTTAATGGATTTCCACCTATGTGGTAATTTGTGGGCACTTTGTTTTTGCCAAAGGGGATGACTATACACTTTTTGGCATTTAGCTTGAGGCCATGGCTCTGGCACCAGTTGTCTGTTTCTATGAGGCCCTTTTGGAGGATGCTTGTGTCAGCTGTAGAGTCGATTATGGCACCCAGTTTGCAGTCATCTGCGAACTTGGTCAGCCACAGTCCTTCCGTGTTGACCTGTACCTCCGAGAAATATATACCGAACAAGAGAGGTCCCAGGACTGAGCCTTGTGGGACACCACTTGTAACTGGTTTGGAGTATGACATGGCTCCAGCAATTCTAACCATGTGGGTTCTGTCCTTGAGCCAGTTTGCAATCCATCTAGTGACATAGGGGTTTATATTTAAGCTGGTGAGCTTATCTATAATGCCCGAGTGGGGTATTGTATCAAAGGCTTTGCGAGGTTCAGGTAGGCTGTGTGGACCACCTTCCCTCGTCAATGGCCTTGGTGACTGTTTCAAAGAAATCAACCAGGTTTAAGAGGCAGGATCTGCCCTTAACAAAGCCGAACTGGGTAGGATCCAGTGTTTGTAGGTCCCCAATATCTTTATTTATGAGGTCCATGATGATCCTTTCCATAGCTTTGCAGACCAAGCTAGTCAGGCTTATGGGGCGATAGTTTCCAGGATCCGTTGAGGCACCACCTTTATGGAGAGGGACCACTGTTGCTGTACGCCACTCTTTGGGCACATATCCTGTAGTAAGGCTGAGATTGAACAGTAGTTTTATGTTTGGGTTTAGCTCTTCTTTGAGTTCATGTAGGGCGCAGCCCAGGCCACCATCTGGTCCCATTGATGCTGTGTTTTTTGCTTTGGAGAGGGCGGCTCTTACCTGGGCATCTGAGATGGCAGGGGGGCAAGCACTCTGCTGGGATAGGTATTTGCCCTTTTGGTGGGGAGAAGTTTGCGCTGCACCTGTCAGCTAGGATGTTAGCAATGTCTGTGGGTTCATTGTATTTTTGTCATTTTGGACTAATTCTGAGCATATCTGGGAATTACCACCCAGGTTCCTAACATAACTAAAGAAAGCCTTGTGATTATCCTTAGTGTCCTGTGCAATTTTTCTCTCGAAGCTGGCCTTAGACAATTTTATGTGTGCCCGTAGTTTTTGCTAATACTGATCAGTGATGCCTTCCCTTTTGGGATTTTGCTTTATCATTTAGTAGCTACCTCCTTCTATTGTATAGTTTGTTTATGGCTGGGGTCCACCAGACAGGACGTCTGCCTTTGGAGGACTGGGTCTTGGTTTTATTTGGGATCGCATGATCCATGCATTCCTGAAGGTGTTCATAGAATGCGTTTATAAAGGATTCTGCGGTCTGGGCTGTATTTTCCACAGGCCGGGGCTTTGAAGGATTCCACCTCAGTTTTGAGGAGTGTAAAATTTGCTTTAGAGAAGTTTTTCACTGTGGTTTTCTGGGCAGGGGGTGGGGTCGAGATGTGAATATCCAGTGAGATTAGTTTATGGTCTGATCTTACCAGTGAGGGATACACTTCTGGTCTGGAGCATAGAGTCCCCATGTTGGTGATGATCAGGTCCAGTATGTTTTCCCCTCTTGTGGGAGTGGTAACAAGTTGTTCCATACCATTTGAGTTTATAAATTCTAGGAACCTTTGGGCTAGGGTGTTGGAGCTAGAGTAATGCTCCTAGTCTATGTTTGGGTAGTTGAAGTCGCCCAATATAATGGTGTCTGGAGAGACCTTCATATTTTCCAGTGTTCTCAGGAAGGCCAAGTGGGGTTCCTGGTTTTGGGAGGGTGGTCTGTAGCAGGCTATAAACTGGAAGGCAGTTTTACCCACTGTTAGTTGCACATGGATAGTCTCTGATGCTTCGTGCTTTGCCACCAACCTGGAGGTGTGGGTATCTTTGATGAATATCGATACTCCCCCTCCTTTTGTGGTTCGATCCAAGTTTTGGGGCCGAAAAGCATGGTATGAGGTATAACCTGGTAGTGCTGGGGTGCTCTCGGGAGCCCTGAACCAGGTTTCTGTTACTGCACAGATATCGATGTTCTCCATGCTAAGGAGAGTTTCGAATGCGTGCATCTTGAGGTTTAGACTTCTGGCGTTGAGTAGCATTACTCTTAGTTTCTTATCCCTTGTGATACCTATGGAGGTGGGTTTGTCTTTTGAGCCTTGCCTAAAAAGGCACTATGGGGGTAGCAAGAGCCTTTGCCAATATCCAAAAGCCCAGGGGTGACAGGTGCAAGCCGTCCCTAGCGAAGCATCGTGGCTTGTCGAGCATATCATCCCAAGCTGACAGGCATTGGATCCCCTTTGAATGACACCAGTACTTAAGCCAATTGTTGAAATTGATCATCTTGTCTTCATATTGTGGCATCATTCTTGGTGAGGGTAAGATGCTACTCAAGGTCAGGGTCATACCGGCCTGGGCTACATGCTCAGAGAGCTCCTTTATGTCTCTTTTCATGTAGTCCAGGGAGGTACATCTCAGGTCATTCACACCAGCATGGACAATGACTGAGTCATATTTGTACTTGCCTTGGAGTGACCTGAGTGCTTGTGTTATGTGGCGGATCCTAGCACCCGACAGGCTGCTCACCGTGACCCTCTCCTTGTTCAGCCTGGTGAGCGGGACGTCAGTGTGCCTGACGATAGAGTCACCTATTACAAGTGTATCAGGTGTGTTGTTTAGTCTTAAGGGCTGTGACTGTTTGGCACACTGGCTTTGTGAGATATGTGTTGCACGTGTTTTGTTTTGGGGTAGCGGCTGCTTGGGTGTCTGCTTTGGAGGTCTCTGCTGCTTGGCAGATCTTTATTTAGAGCCTCCGAGTATGTTTTTGTGTGATTATGTGTTTGGTTTGCTGTCGTGGTAGGTCTATGTGAGACTGGAATTGTAGTGAGTATGGTTTCCTTCTCCTCCTGACTGGTTATGCCAGTACTGAGTTGAGAGAGCTTAGCCTCCAGTTTGGCTATATGGTTGCATCTCTCACATGTGTTGGAATTTGTTGGGAGGAGGAGAGGGTTGTCTGTGTACATGAGGCAGTTGTAACATTGCCTCAAGATTCCCAGATTCACCAGCTGGACCGAGAGGAGATTGACAACTGACCTTTGGACATGCTAGAATAATATTGGGAATTCCTTAATAATTGAAAACCAGGGCCAGTGGGGAGTGAGGGTGTAGTGCTTTTAATTTTAGTGCTGACTTATATAATTGCTTTAGTGAGCAAGTGCCAGGTAACTTAAGTGCAATGTGTTACAGGTAACTTAAATGCAAAAACGACAAACAGTAACTTTCTTTCAAGTGAAACAAGGAAATAAGTACAGTAAGCAATGCAGATATCACTAGTGAGCCACAGAAGCTGAGAAGCCGTGTATTAGGTGGAATTAGCGTTCCAGGAAATAACAAGCAAACAAACAACAAGCATATAAACAAAGCTATATTCAGCAGGCCTGGATCTAGTCTATGCTACAGCAAACAAGGTGTACCAATTTCAGTAAGATACAGTTCAAATATTCAGGCACTATAAACCTTTAACCAGAAATTCCCAGCTCAGAAGGGCAGAGTCCAGCCTCTTCTCCCACAAGAGTGCAGACCACAAACCTTCTTAATGTAAAATAACTGGCCTGAAGCCCAAGTGCCTAAACCAGAACTAAAACACTTTAAGAATAACAGACACTGGGCTCTCAATCAGCAGTTCCCAACTTAGAAGGATGAAAGCTGCCTGTCCTGCCACCACAGTGCATGCCACAAACCTTCCTAATGTAAAACAACTGGTCTGAAGCCCAAGTGCTTAATCCAAAAGACTTAGAATGACAGCTAAACTTTAATCAAGTTACTACCAAGCTGATGAGCATCTCTACCAGTTAGCAATAGGGTGAGATGGGTGCTAGAAGGGCAGCAGTGATTGTTGATTTTCAGTGCTCCTCATCATTGTATGAGTAGATGGTTGACTTCTAAAACAAACAATGCTGACCCAAAAGTCAAGCATAAATGTGCTTCATACACAGAAAAAAAGAGCATTTCCTTCCAATACCAGAGAACTAGACGAGGAACTCTATTTCTGGATAATCCAGAAAAAAACCAACAGGTGGTAACTCTAAATTAGTGGGAGGAGCTGAGAAGTATGGTTTCTTATTTACATTATTTAGCTGCATTCTTATTTTGCTGCAAGTGCTGTAAGACTACTGCTGGTGGCTTTTGAGCTGCCCAACCATACTGTAAATTTGCCTTTGGAAGCTCCTCCCAGTATCATCTCAGCTGCTCATTTTCCTGAGGAATGAAACATCAAAGTGGAAAGATCCTCCTCTTAAACTCTTAAAGCTTCAGTTAGCCTCTGGTTCATATCATTTCACTTACTTGGTGCACACTGCAATATTCAGGGTATCAGTCTCTTTTGTTCCATCTTACTTTTAAAATCTGTAAAAATCTAGGACTAAACAGAGGTATAGTTGGCTCACCAAGTGCCCTGTGCTGGTCCACGAACTAGAACCTCACCCTCTCAGCTTTTCAAGTGAAGAGCAAAAAAAAGACTTCTGCAAAAGTTGCAGAATGCTTCCTGCAGACAGTATCCAATCTGTGGCTTCCACACTGTGCATGCCATCTCCAGGCTGTTCCTTTTACTACTCCAACCAGGTAGCCAGCTACATGACACCCCAACTCTCCTGCCCCAGCCATTCAGGTCCTGTTTCTGTGTCCTGTTCCAGTCCTCCTTCCTTACATTTTAGTAAAAATAAAAATAAAGAAATAAATAAATAACATTTTATCTTTTAAACTATAGTAAACTGCTTGCCTGAATGGAATGCTACAGTGCTCAGACTTTACTTAAAAAAGATATGTTTTCTTTACATTTAAACTGTAACACACTGCTTGCTACAACTGTAGCAAACAGTTGCTACACTTTATACCCTGTATGGAGCGCTCCATCACTCAGGTTTTAGTTTATATATATATACATATGTATATATATATATATACATATGTATATATATATATATATTTTTTTTTTTTTCTCTCTTTTAAACTGTTGCAAACTCAGTTGAGATATTTTATTAAAAAAAAGAGTTTTTCCTGCATTTAAACTATAGCAAACTGCTTGCTATAATTTACAAGCAGTTGCTACATTTAGACCACACATGGAGCACTACAGCACTCATGTTCGATCATAAATGTAATACTGGCTTGATCAGGATAATGGATGTCCAATTGTGCCTCCCTAACACTTTGTGCCCAAGGCAGTTGCCCCTTTTGCCCACCCTAGCTACACTACTAACTAGACTAACTATCACTGAACAGCATGAGAACTGTTTCTTGGGACTCAGCTTGAGATTAATGATTCTGCTTTACTCCTGGTGAAAGAAAAAGCAGAAGAACACTATTTCCTAGCCTTTCTAGAGATAGTCAGTCACTGGAAAG
>NC_056732.1:77607167-77622167 GCF_019279795.1 Protopterus annectens | reverse complement strand
AAACATCAGAGAAGCAGCTAGTCAAAATGCTGTTATTCTTGGTTGATGGGAAAGCAAGTTGTGTCTGAAACTGACTAACCATTGCTGTCACTTGATCACAATTAAACATTAAATAATTTGGCTTGCCAAATACTGTGTTATTGTGTATGTTGTGTGAAGTAGAAATATGTGTATGAAAAAATCCTGGCTCTCATTTGTATATAATTTATGTGACATCATCACAGTCAAATAAGGTGTAACCCATCAGAAAGGCCATATTCTTCTGGGATAGATTGTGTTCAAAAGGCACTAAAACTATCTTAAAAACAAATGAAGGTACAATGCAGGTTTTGACTTTGTCCTCCTGCACCATATTGCTCGTGTGCTAACCCTAACCTTAACCCTAATGCTGATCGTAACCATGACTACACATTGGGGTAGTGCTAAACACACCCACACACACACACACACACACACACACACACACACACACACACACACACACACACACACACACACACACACACACACACACACACACACACACACACACTTCAGATATACTAGTGCCCAAACATTGAATTATTGATACTGAAAATATTCACATTTCATATGGTGTGCAAGCTTCGTTTGTGTGCATACATATAAATGTGTTTGTTTATTAATGCTGTAACTTTTGGCATTAATGGTAGAAGTATGTTTGCAGTGTTAGAGGATTAGGGTTAGAGTAAGGGCTAAGTAAATTAATAGATGTAGTGTTGTGCATATGAGAGGTGTGTGTGTTTGAACGTCTTGTGTACTGGTCTGTTAGGGAATGGGATAAAGCCCCCTTATCCATACTTATTAATGTGTGCTAACCCTAACCCTAATGCTGCCTCTGCCCATAAACCTTAGAAATAGCTTTCCCTACCTTTATCACCATTCAAACAAATAAACACAGCCACTTACAGAAAGAGTGGTTGAGATGCTCGGCAGAGATGCATCCGTTGCAGATAAGAGTAAAGCCACAAAGGATCAGTAACATTATTAAGTAATATTTCTAGTTACTCCACAATTCAATATCTGTGCAACACTTTGCAACAATTTGTAACAAAGTTCTGGTCTCAAAAAGGCCTCCAAGCTTAGACACAAAATGTGGATTGCAATGATTGCAAGTATGTATAGCAGAAACAGCTATGATGCCTTAAATCACCAACAGTGTGAATAACTCCTGTATGATTTGTAGCTGTCAGGCAAGTGTATCCCTGTTTAAAATAATGGATATTCATTTATTTTTTCTTCTTCCTTGGTTTTGTCAGAAAAGGCTCTTCAGATCATTTATCTTTAACTGGTAAACAATCATAAAATAAACAATACCAGAACCTAGATCAAACAAGCATAGCAGAGGAAGGACACATGTACACAAGCAACCACCTATAAACCTATAAGGATAGAGAACACCATATTTGACATGCATAATTTACCAACTCGAATATGGTGAATGAAGGCAAAAAACACTGTAGTGATGACTGGTCCAAGCAGTCCTGTGGCACTTGTCTGAGTAGACAAACAGGATGATTAGTCTAGCTAATCTTATATCTAACAAGAGACAAAACTACAACAAGATTCAAGCCATATAAATAATTGTTTGAGCTGCAACAAGATCACTGCAGCTTTAGTTGAACAACATCAGTAATGAATGGCACATGGCTAGCCTACAGCTGGTCTGCATAAGCAAGAAAAAACAGTGCCAACATGACCATCCACTGCAGTCACACCTGCCCATATGAAGAGAGGTCATCTGATGCCGAAAAGGCTTGCAGATAAATGTCCCAAATCCAATGTCTGACAAATAGAGAGCAGTTGGGCCTACAAGTCAGTGGTAAAGACTGTGTGCATTTCGACTTGTAGCCCAGAACTCCAGATCTGGTGTACATCTTTCTTGGAAATTATAATGATTATGGCAGGCTGTGAGTGACACTTGCAACACAGCAAGCCTCTGCTCAGCATGTAAACTGTTCCTCATACCACTATTGTGGATGGTCATCAGGCTAACTAACCCAAGGTATGTAGACAGTAGAATGACAGCATACAATTGGCACTGTATGGGGCGGTACTAAGCATATCCGGACATCACGATGGCTTAGGCAGTACATAAATGGAAGGTGATTGTACTAAACAGAAATTGGAAGAGCTAGAGTCCAAAAACTCATACCATCACATCAGAGCATGGTATGTACTGTACACAACAGCATATGGCTACTGACCACATAAACATGTACTCTATAAGTGCACTACAACACAGAAGAGAGACTCACAACTTATTCAATAAATTCTGAACAGTCGCACATATGTGTCTAGATAAACCCCACAGTAGGATATACACACACCAATATGTACCACACAGCGAGTTGGTGTTTTGGAAGGTGCAACTTGGGGGACTGAGGACTTCCCAGGGTACCAAGTGACCTAACTATATCTCTGCCAGTTGCGTTAATGTAGCTTTTTTCCATTGATAAAACATGGAGTCTTTTTTTTTTTTTTTTTTATTAAACTGAATTTAAACAGAAGTATCTCTTTTTAGCCATCCAACAGACCTGCATTTAGAACCATTTTAAATCACTGTCCCCAAAGCACACCACACCAGTTTGATAGAGGCCACACTAACACTGGCATCAAATCAGAATAGTTCTTAAATAATATGATAAACTAAAGTTTTTTGAGACAGGTATTCCTGCATATTTAATACAATGCTACTTTTCTGCTTTCTGTTTTGTTACCATTAACGTGGATAGCCTATTTGCCTATCTTGTCAACCTGGCTGTATTTGCCAATGTTGAGTCAAACTGCAAACAAACTACTGAAAAACAACAATAAATAGGCAGGCAACAGTAATTCTTAAACTTTTATGGTTAGCGGTTTTGTCAAGTATTCTTACACTCAACTTCATCAGACATTAGTTAAAAAAATGGTAGCCATATTTAAACCAGATTCATAGTCACATGTTCAGTCGCATGTCACCTGACACAATTCTCATTTCTATAACACATGTACCTAAAAGTTGTATAAACAATTGTGTAAAAAATGTATATACACTTTCCTATTGACTTAATACTCAAATTCATATGTACATATACAAAGAATACATAAATATACATGAAAAAGCCAACTAAAACATCCAAAAAAACAACATTAGTTATTGTGTACATAAAAATTGCTACATGCCACTAATCAACCTGAATACATTTCAGTTGAATATCATAAATGCATGTACTTGTGCATAAGTGGGGGGATGTTTATGTGTATATAACAAACACAAAGAGTGCCCCAAATTATGTCTATTTACCTGAGTATTAGCCTTGTGTTAACGTTTTAAACTCCTCAGTTTCAAGACACATGCCAAAGAGCATACATCGTTCAACCCTGGTGTCACATAGGCCCTGGTTCTAAGCTGCCAAATCAGCTCCTTCACCTTAAGTTTTAAGCCTAATAGACTGCCCCTGATGTCAAATTCAATTTGGTCGATCACCCTGAATGTGAAGGAATGACCAGGGTTTTCTACCACATGTTTTGCGAGAGCGTTGTCTGTTTTGGCTTTCCTAATGTGGTAAATATGCTTGTACACTCTTTCCCTTAGTTTATGCTCAGTCTTGTTGATGTAAAAACCCGTACAAACTGGCAGGAAGCGAGGTAAACAACCATAGTGGAATTGCAATTAAATCTGCCCTTACAAGTGAATTTTTCATCCAAGATGTTAAATCGGTTACCTGTTTGCATAAACCTGCAATAAGAGCAGGCTTTACATTTGTACATACCTGGAATACGTATCATCTTTGGGGGTGGCAGTTCCAAGAGGTTTTTCAAATTAATCCCCCTCCTGTAAACTACATTTGGTGCAGGTCCAAATTTAGTAAATTCTTTGTCTATTTGGAAAATATTCCAATTCATTTGCAAAATCTGTCTAATGTTTTCACCATCTGAACTAAACGTAGTAATGAAGGTATACTTATAATCGACCTTTAGGTTACTTTCACCTCCAACAGGTACCCTATCATCAATACTCATCCCCTGATTGCTGTTGTCTAAAATGGCTTTAAAATGGCCATTTGTCCTTTTATTTTGAACTTCCTCAAATAGGTTGCTCAGCATGTCTACAGGGTATCCTCTGTTTGTGAACATTTGCAATAACAATCTACACTCCTCCTCAAACTCAATGGCAGTACTACACATTCTTGTGGCCCTGACCAGTTGTCCTTTTACTACGGACCTTTTTTGATGTTGGAGGTGGGCACTACTGTAATGGAGGAAGGAATTACAATAAGTGTCCTTCCAATGTATTTTGGCTAAATACTGTTTGTTGGCATTATCCTTCCTTAGTTCAACATCAAGAAAAGCTATTCTTTCAGTAGGAAATACATGGGTGAATACCAGAAAATCTGTCGTGTTGTTGCAGTATGTCAAATTCCTTAAACATACTTTCTTCTCCCTTAAAGATCAAAAAAATATCATCCAAAAATCTTGTTTAGTAATGAATCTCACCCTTAAATCTGTTTATGGTGTTATGCACAAACTGGTCCTCCCAAAAGGCCATTACTAGGTTAGCAAAACTGCCCCCCACTAGGGACCCCATTGCCACCCCACTGTTCTGTAAATAAAACTGGCCGTTGAACAAAAATAAATTGTTGGACAAAATTATGTCCAACAGTTCTGTTATTAGTCTGATTTCAGATGCAGGTGCCCCTCTTTTACTAATAGTAACTCGAGCCATTCAATACCCACATTACGTGGGATGACGGTGTACAAATCTTTGACATCAATTGTGGCAAAGTTAAAATCAGGGTGAAAGACCTGGTTGTTTATTGCTTCCAAAAAAGACCAGGAGTCCTTGCAAATAAAGGGTTCCCTTGATACGTATTTTTTCAACAAACTGTCCACAAATTTTGCCAATGGGTATGTCATTGAATTCCTTCCATCCGCAACTGGACACATAGGAGGGTCCATCAAGCATTTCTGGATTTTAGGAATCCCAAAAATCACCGGGGTTTTAGGGGAAACCATAGTTAAATAGTTTACCAAATTTAGATCAATCCTGTTCTCAATGACCAAGTTGTTAACAAACACCTTAATACAGTTGTATGCTTGGTTCACCTCATTTAGAGAAATGTGCGTATATGTAACCAAATTAAGCATATTTTCCATTCTCTGTATGTAGTCTGTATGATCAAACAACACCAAACCACCACCCTTGTCAGCCTTAACAATTCTTACATCAGCATTCCTCAAGGTGTCTATCAAAACCCATTCATCCCTTGACATGTTAAAGGCTTCACTCCCTGGATTATTCACATTGTTGAACCTATTCCTTTTGGTAGCCAATAAACACCTAAGGTCAATGTCACACATCCTTTCAAATATATCCAACAGTAGATGTAAGGGTGGATTGTAAATGCTGGGTACTTTAAGCTCTGCATTTACACTCAACTCATTATTGAACAACAGGTTTAAATTGAGTTTCCATACAACTTTAAGTCAATCAAAACACCACAAATGTCCATTCTTTTAGTTGGTACAAATGTCAAGCCTTTAGAAAGGACATTAACTAATTCCAGTTGAACAATATATTCCGAGTAGTTACAAATCTTAAAGTCACCTCCAGAGTCAACTATTACATGTGGTAAACATACTAACTTGGGCTGTCCTAAGGTGGGTTGCAAATTACAGTTGGAAACAGGATTTTGAAAATTAGTATTTGCTTCCAACACCATATTAGATGTTACCTTTTGTGGCCTCGACGCTTGTTGTTGGTCTTCCACCTGTTGTGTCCACTGTTCTGGGTTGCCCGATCTTGCTTCTGTCCCTGGTGAAAATTTGGATAATAAGCTGCTGACCTCGCATTCGTGTTTGCCTGAGAGTGAGCAGCTTCAGTTCGATTTTGAAGTCGTTCGCTTTGTCTTAATTCCTGGGTATCCTGTAGGGTTATTCCACCATTTCCCTCACTTGTACCAACCAAGTCCTGTTAGTCTAAGCAGGAGAAGCGGTTGTTTTGTCCTATATTGGATGGTTTGTTGTCACTGTTAGCCTGGGTGTTTGTAAAATTGTTATTCCCTTCCGCTCGAGCGTTCCATTGCTGTGAGGGGGAGACTCAGCATAAGCCATCCCTCTTTTGTACTCTTCCTCATCTCGCTTCAATTTTTTGATTTTAAAAGATTTTAGTTTCTCCCTTTTTCTTGTCGATACTAGCGAAAACTCGCTGGTAATCGAACTGGTACTGGAGAAATCAAGGTCCGTCCTGGTAGCATTATCCACATCCTTGATCTCCTGCACTAGGGTGTCCTCCATGAACTGGCAGTGCTTAACCAGCACCTCCAGAAATTCAATCCCTTGTAGATAGAACAGTTTCAAGAGCTCAATGTGGAAGGCTGAATTGGAAATCAGCCCCGTCGGATAACGCCAGGTACGAGCATATTTACCATATTAGGAAAGCCAAAACAGACAACGCTCTCGCAAAACATATGGTAGAAAACCCTGGTCATTCCTTCGCATTCAGGGTGATTGACCAAATTGAATTTGACATCAGGGGCAGTCCATTAGGCTTAAAACTTGAGGTGAAGGAGCTGATTTGGCAGCTTAGAACCTGGGTCTATGTAACACCAGGGTTGAACGATGTATGCTCTTCGGCATGTGTCTTGAAACTGAGGAGTTTAAAACGTTAACACAAGGCTAATACTCAGGTGAATAGACACATAATCTAGGGCACTCTTTGTGTTTGTTATATACACATAAACTCCCCCCCCCATGCACAAGTACATGCATTTATGATATTCAACTGAAATTTATTCAGGTTGATTGGTGCCATGTGACAATTTTTATGTACACAATAACTAATATTGTTTTTTGGATGTTTTAGTTGGCTTTTTCATGTATATTTATGTATTGTTTGTAAATGTACATATGAATTTGAGTATTAAGTCAAGAGGAAAGTGTACATACATTTTTTACTCAATTGTTTATACAACTTTTATGTACATGTGTTACAGAAATGAGAATTGTGTCAGGTGACATGGTGTCATGTGAGGTGACTGAACATATGACTATGAATCTGGTTTTAAATATGGCTACCATTCTTTTAACTAATGTCTGATGAAGTTGAGTGTAAGAATACTTGATGAAAGTGCTAACCATAAAAGTTTAAGAATTACTGTTGCCTGCCTATGTTTTGTTGTATTTGCCAATGCTGGGATTTGGGATTTATTTAATCTTTTGTTTTTTGTTTTTTTTTCCTTGGAAGCAAACAGGATCACAGTATCACGTATCACTGAAGAATGCATTCTTAGGATTCAGTCTCAGTATTTGTTTACTTAATAAAGTTTAAGTATTGGTTTGCTGTCTTGTATCTGTTTGACTTTTTCATCTGCTTTGTTACATTGACTAAAGTCATTGGTATTAGGACTTATCTCTTATGTTTTCATTTCAGTGACTTTGGACTCTACTGAGTCACTGATCCTAATGTGTGGGCTGTGTCCTTTACATTATATTAGAAATTGCCTTTTTGTTACCTTACTGTCAGGCTGTCTTATTGGGTTTGTAAATGTTTCTACAAGATGTCCAGATATTGCTGATTTCTGCACTTTGTAAGCATTCCTTAGGCAATGACTCATTCTATTTTCTTGTTGACTCCTGCTAAAACAGAACTGATTTTACATTAAGAAGGATTAGGTCTGCACTTTAATAGCAGTGGACAGTAGAATCATGTTGTTCTGAGATGGAAATCACTCTTGTCAGCTTTAAGTATAATTTGGTGATTAGCCAGAGGGCTATTTTGATTGTTTGGTCAGTTTCCGTTCCTGTTTAAAGTTGGTGCATTTGTGCAATGCTTTACATCATGCAATGGAGTCTGGCACTGATCTGTATAGATGCAGGGACCCTAACGTGAAACTTTCTCTATGAAAACCTCCTCTGAAATCTCCCCAGTGCTTAGCTGAATACAGGGCAACTAGTTTGCAAATTGAAGAGCACTGCCCTATGAGTTTAATCTTAGATTATCTCTTATAGTCTATACTTTTATAGCATACTAGCTAGACATCTGTAAATCCCTCTTGTAGTGTCTCTTTGTAAAACATGTAAATAGGATTTATGAGTATAGATATGCACTAGCCTGCTATCTATGCAGTCAGCTTGGTAGATTTAGATGTCTTGAGACAATGAAACAATTGTCTCTTGTATATCAACAAACATCTAATTCTAACACAAACTGATATGGTATATGAGGGATGTAGTTATACAATGTCACTGAAGACAAGGCTTTCACTAAATAACACTAAAAATACCAATATGTTTGTCAGTAATGCATACACTACACCCGCCACACATTAAATGGACCAGACATGTTGACTTACATATACTGAAGCTCTTACATATAATCTTACCAAGCCTAAAAGGTTGCCCAGATGCTGCATTTACACTGTGTCCTCAGAAACATCATAAGACATATACAAAAACAATACCCATACCCACCCCAACACATACAGCCTGATCACAAGGTATCTCAACCTCTAAACTAATAAGGCAAGCCACCACACAACCCAATATTTTGGTCATAGGAAATCCCATGTAAGACAGACAACTGTACCATTCACCAGGCTAAGGAGCATGCCACAGTGTGCTGCCTGTCAAGAGCTAGCATCACCCAGATCACCCAAGCAGTCAGGTACCAGTATGACTTAGCCATAGTCCATGTGGGTGTAAACAACATGAGATGTACCTCCTTGGACTATATGATGAGAGACACAATGGAGCTCTCGGACTATGTGTCCCAAGATGGTATGAACCTAGCACTGAACAGCATTCTGCCTGCGCCAAGGAGGATGCCACTACATTAACAGAAGCTAACTGACTTCAATAATTGGCTTTGTTTTTGGTGTCACTCTAAGGGAATGCAAAATTTGACTGAGAGGATATGGTCAACATGGCATGCTGCTCTGCCAGAAGTGGTTTGCACCTCTCCCCCTTCTATGTTTTCAAATTTAAAACCTTATCCACCCCCATGGTGCCTTTTTTAGGCATTGTCAACCATGCAAACCTTCCAACATAGTTACATTTACTCAGGACACTCTAAGCCTATTATTGATCAATGCTAGGAGTCTAAACAATGAACTCCACTCTCTTCAAGCTCTTCTCAACCTGCTGAATATAGACATCTGTTCAGTTACTGAGACATGGTTTAAAGCCATGGACAGCATCCCTACAGTGCATGGCTAAAATACCTTCAACACATTTAAACCATCTACTACACAGGAAGGGAAAAAAGGTGGAAGAGACCCAAGGCCATGGAAAGAATCATCATGGACATAATAAATGAGGACATAGTAACCTGCAAATGTTAAACCCATCACAGTGTGGCTTTGTTAAAGGAAATTCATGCCTAATAAATCAGATGGACTTCTTTGAGATGGTCACCAAAGCAATGGATGAGGGTAAAACTGTGCATACAGTTTACTTTGGCCTGGCCAAGGCTTTTGATACAATACCCCACTCAGGGATTATAGACAAACTCACTAAATTAGGTATAAACCCTTTTATCACCCACTGGATAACCAGCTGGCACACTGATAGTACTCAGTAGTTCAAAATAGTTGAGGTCACCTCCACCAATTGGCCAGTTACTAGCAGAGTCCCTCAGGGCTCTGTACTGGGCCTGCTCCTTTTTGGCATCAATTTCTTTGAAGTAAAAGCAAATTCTGAAGGTTTCTAGCTGCACTAAGTTTGCAGATGATTGCAAGCTGGTAGTTATCAAAGACTCCCCTGCAGATACTAGCATTCTTCAAGACAGCCTATCTCTGACTAACAAATAATGCCAAAGCCATGGTCTTAAACTCAATACTAAGAAATTCATAATTGTACCTTTTGAGATGTCAACCATCTGGGATAATTATCATGTTGTTAATATGCCCCTAAGAGTCAACCCAGTTGTCAGGGATCTGGGTATGCATGTAGACAGTAGCTTTACCCTCGACCACCACATGGGCACAGTGATGAGGAAATCCTTTTATGTTGAACAACTTATAAGTAAGGGCATGGCATCTCGGTCCAAAGAGGTCATTACCCCACTGTACTCTGCTCTTATTAGACCAGTCATGGAGTACAATGCTCCCTTTGATACGTTCCTGGTCAGACATATTCAGCAACTAGAGTTATCTCAGTGGATCCTTACAAAAAGAATACAACATGTAACAAACCTGCATATGTAAAATGCCTTAAAGGCCTTTCCCTCTACTCAGTCTTCTATATATTGCTGAGGGGTGCTCTATGCCTGACTTACAATGCATCCACAAACCCACACTTAAGTTCCTGAATATTCGTAAGTCAAACCGTACCAGACATGCAAGGTCTAAGGCCCTGAATTTTGTCTGTGACTTAAAGAGAACATGCTAGAGAGATATGAGTCTATGAATCTATGAATTTACATCAACCCCAAGCACACTTCAAGGATGGTCAAAATTGGATGATGCACTTGAGCTTCTAACATCCAGCTTACCATAAGCTAAGTGCCATTCCATATCTTGGCAAGCTACAGACCCCCCTCTGTGACCAGGGAAGCTCATAATACATACTTAAACAAGCAGGAGACACTCCCCATTCAACCCAATATCATATTTATGGAGGACTTTAAGCACCCCAGTATAAACTCAGAATCACACATGACCTCAAACGTGTTGACTCACAGAGTCATGGATTTTGTCAACACAAAGACCCCAGACCAGCTGGTCTGTATGCCCACTAGGTGTGGAAACATCCTTGACCTAATCCTAACAAACATGGCAGAATGTTGCCCTCCAACTAGTGTAATGTTCTCACTGACTAGGTTGCACCATAACATTGTGTCCTTTCAAATACCAATTAAACCCAGGACCTCAGCTATCCCTGGAACTTTTAAGAATTATGCTAAGACTAAATTCCTACTATTATGTTACACCCTAGCAAAATGTTAAGCCCTTTCAAACCCTGAGAACACTGTTTACACAAAAACTGTAAAATTATACAAACAGCTGCAGACAGATATCTGTCTCTACCCAAAATGAGAACTGGACAACCTCAAAAAACAAGACATTCCTGTCGAATCCCAGCATCAACAGGTTGTACAACAAAAGAATGAAAATCATGCGTGTGTGTGTTATACATCGGTCTCTTCTGCATTCTTACCTCCGATGTTATGCTAGTCGATGATACGTGGTTCGATGTTCTCATTGTTTCTGATTTTCACATTTTGTGTATTTTATCTCAAAGTTTTACCATTTGTGGTGGTATTGATGTTTCATGATTATAATCATGATATATATATATATATATATATATATATATATATATTTGTGTATATATATATATATATATATATATATATATATATATATATTTGTCAAGAATACACTGTTTCCTGTTAGATATTGCATTTGATGCACAATGATTGCTTCAGTGAAGTGTACCTTGGACATTTCAGCAAGTGAAGTCTAATGTGGATATTTCTCTTTATGTAGAACAGCAGCATTTATTTTAGCCTTGTTTATTTATGCATACATCCATACATATGGGCATCCATTTAATAACTGGATGAGAGCTGGTCAGATGAGTTGTGTTCAGGCACAACCAAGGCCAACTAGAAATGTGGTGTAGTATAAAGCAACAATGCAGCAGTGCAGTCATGTTAATGCACGCAAACTACATCAGTAGCTAGATAAAATCAGATTTTACAAGAAAATTGTTGAAACGATGGCAATACAGTAACAAAAAGAGTATTTGTAAGATCAGTGTTATAGATGGTGCAGTGTTAGTAGTCTGGTTTTCTATGTCCAAAACAAAGCAAATTTAAAATGGAAATCAAAAAAGGATTTATAGCACAGTTACAAGTTTGTAGGAATTTGAAAAGCATTTATATTTGGCTTACTTAGATAGTTAAGTCAGGAGGAATCTTTTGAAATACAAGCAGTGGGAGAAATTTCTAATGTTATTGACAAATGGTTTTACACAGAAGGACAACTGATGAGAGTGCTTCTTGATAAGTGTTGAGTTGCATTCTGGATCTTAATACCATCTTATTGTTGTCCTGAACTATGAGCAGGTACTGTGATTGAGTACAAAGATAAGACGAGGCAACAGACAACATGCATATGGTGATAGTCATGACAAGGAATATACAAACTGACTACATTTTCTACAAACAGTCCTGAACTGCATTTAATAGTTTGCAATAAATTATCAAATTGTATGATTACCAAATTTGACAAACTCCCTTCTTCTCGAGTACTTTGGCCATCCATTTCAACTCTTACTACAGTATCATCAGGTACTACAAAAAAGAAAATAGCATAATTTGTAACAAACTGAAGAGACACTGAATTATCAAATGTGTTTCCATGCAGATGTATTTATGTTGGTGTACCATACTGTAAACAGTCCAGCTCTGCTATGTAAAATCAGCCTTATGCTAAAATACAGCTGAAATGTAAAATCAACAATGTAACAGTTTCAAGTCTTGCATTATAAAATTTGACCCCCCCCCCAAAAAAAAAAAAACAATGCTTACACATACAAAATAATTTTTCTATATATTCAAACTGTTTTTATCACATTTTTACAATTTTAAAAAGCATTTGGAATTTACCTATGAAAATTAAAAGTGAAAAAAAAAAATGCCTGAGTAATTTTCAGCATTCACTGAAAATTCAGTTCTAGATATTTTGCAGACATGCTTGACTGCCAAATGCCAGTTTTAAATAAAGCATGTTCCCACTTTTCAGTTTTTCCAGATTACAACTTATAAATGTAGCTTAAAATCTTACCAACAGAAAATACAATAAAATCCAAGCTAAAATGTAAATGGCTCTAATTCCACCCGGAAACTCAGTGGTTTCATTTACTCTAATCCCACCCCTACTAAACAACAATCGAGCAACCTAGCCAACACCAATACAAATGCTTCTAGATCTTCTTCTCCATCTACCTCTCATTTCAAATGGTTTAGTATCAAAATGTGGAAAATCAAAATAATTTTCCACCAGTTGGCCAAAATTGGTAATAATGAATTACCAAAATTTGGAAATGGTCATAACACGGAATCGACATTTAAACACTGGAAGTTCCAATGTCAATAGTCTGTGTTACCGGTAACGTTTTTGCAGGGGGGAAAGCCCCCCTGCTCCCTCCTACCCCCTACATATTATATATTCCAACTCCGAGATCACACTACAGTGAGAAAAGGGTACATTTCCCGATCCCCACTGTAGTGCGATCTATCAGGACATCAATACCAAATTAACAAAGGCACACTGCCATTCGTTAATGTGAAGTCGAACATTTTCCAGATCAGCATTATCAGAACTTGAAAACAGCCTTCCGACCTTCCAAGCTTTGCATAAGTACCAATCTAAATTTTGATAGTAAACTGTTTCAAATATGTAACAAAATCCAAGGCATCCATGCATGTCTAACTAGTTACCCGACTGATATACCAGTTACTACTGAAAACTGATTAAGGAAGGATATAATACATAATGAAGACATCCACCTGGATTTAATGTATGCAGACTCAACAGAAAAAAAATACATGTGCTGTGATGTCATTATTTACAAAAACTGGTTAGAAATATATCTACTTACCCTACGTTTCCAACATTTAACAATACAGAACTCCTTACATCAGTCCTCAAAATAAATATACAGTCTTTCTGTATGTCAGCTATATATATTCTACCTGGTAGCAACCTTTCAAAAGCAGAAGATATCAGCTGCTACATATCTCACCATATTCAACAAGAAACTATTATTCTAGGTGACCTCAATATAGACCAGAAGCTGATCAACAATGATGCTCTGTCAGACTCAATTAACTGATATGACTTTACACAGTTAATCGCCTCCACCCACTAAAAATGATAAAGGTCTGACATTCAACTTTAGATTGGATCCTTGTTAACAAACCAAACACAATTCAAACACCTGGACACAATAATTGACCACCTCCCCACTAATGCAGTCAGAAATTGCAGAACCCAATTCAAAAACATAATTTATAACCAAAAAATAATACAACAAAAATTTAACAAATACATCTTTATCCAACACACTATAACTTGAAGTCTGGATCATATTAAAATCCCTGCCACTTGACACCACCATCTCATACTTTAATGAAACTTTTATAACTATTCTTAACAGTCTAGCCCCTGTATGAATAAAAAGAGTCAAATCAAACCTTGTGCCATGACTAAGTACAGAAATTAAAAATATAATGCTTCAAAGGGACAAAGCCTCTAAAGACTGGCATAGAGGCAGAATACAAAATACATTTCATACATTTAGGCATCTCAGAAATCTCACAAAGGACCACACTAAAATGGATAAACAAAGCTATCATGCCAACCTCCAATATAAAAAACAAAACAAATACAAAAATTTTTTTGGTCATCACTACAAAAACGAATACATACTTACCAAATCATTACGCCCTCAATTCAATTCCTACATTGTACAGACAGTATTATCTCTGATTAATAATAATAGCAATTCATCTGTCTCTCCCTTCACACTCTATCCTAACCAGTAATATTCATTCTCATTCCTCCCAGTCTTAACCTTTACTAAAACAAAATTTCCACTGAAACTAAAATCAACCTTTTTGGCTGTTGACCAGCTTCCAGCAGAATATGTAAAAATAAGAGCTGATGTTGTGGCTATCCCTGTGTCCGTACTGATAAACTAATCCATATCTAAGGGACATTTTTCATCCATTAGGAAAAAATACTATATAAAGCCATTCCACAAAGGCAACAGATTTTTCTAACAATTAACCTATTGCCATCTTATTCCCACTATCAAAACACTAGAAAAATGCATCCACTTGCAACTTATGCAGTACGTCAACTCTATCAACTTTGTCTCCAAAACCCAGCATGGTTGTAGACCTCACCATAGCATTACTGCTACTCCCCTTAACTTCACCAGTATCATAAACCAGCACATTAACTATGGTGACATGGTATCTTCACTGTT
>NC_056732.1:77417167-77602167 GCF_019279795.1 Protopterus annectens | reverse complement strand
TTCCCATTCTGAAGGAGGTATGGGCTTCCTCGAAACTGATTACATGTATAAATTTGCAGTCCTAGAACTGCATACATATCTGCTGACCTCACAAGATCCAAACATAGTAAACATTTTAAAACATGAGGAGAACATGTCTAAGATGAAGTCCTTGCTTAGTTTAGGAGAAGCACATTGGTGGCAAATGGGAATGGAAATCAAACCAGAAGTAGACAAAAATCAGGCAGCAATTGAATATGCCAAAAACAAAAGAAAAAATATAAGGAGAAGGATCAGATGAGAAGGCAAGAAATGTGGAAAACGCATAAACGTAGTTCCAAGTACAGAAATCTCCTGGAACATACTCATGTCAATCAGGATCTAATGAAAGAATGGTTAAGGAGAGATGAATTTAAACCAAAAGAAAAAAGATTAATATTGGCAGCCCATGATAGTGGAGTACTTAAACTTTGGTTTACAAAGTCCATTGAATATGTGTGAGAAACAGACAAATGCAGGTTTTGTAACATAGAATTGGAAACAGTTGCACATCCTATTATTAGTGGCAGAAGGCCTGTATACTGAAAAGCATGGTAACGCAAGACTGTTGCATTGCGGATTGTGCAAACATTATAATATTGAAGTAGCTGAGTAGCACTAGAAACATGAGCCACAATGCGTTATAAAAAATGATCACCCATTACCAACAATTCAAAAAATAGATGCAAGAAAACCAGTCAGTTTAGTCAGGGACAGTAGGCAAAGATGTCAGCAGAGGATTACAGCAAGCTGACCAGGAACCAGCTGGCCAAGGTGTGCAAAGCCAAAGAACTGCTGCATGCTAACCTGATTAAGGAAGCAATGATCTCAGCCTTAGTCACAGCTGCAGAGCAGACCAGCAGCTCAGAGTATATCTGTTTGGCATTAGGGATAAGCAGATTTCTGAGACAAGACAGTGTACCTTTTTTTCAGAGGACTTAAAAATTCATTTGGAGTTAAGGAGACTCTAACTGGAAGCTGAGGAGAGGGAAAAGCAGTCTCAGCATGAAATGCAACTGGAGATCAAACATTTGAAAACTGAGGAGAAACAGCGTCAGTATGTACTACTACTTTTGGAGCTGGAAGCTGAAGCAAATGATAGGCAGCAGAGTTTGTAGGCTGAGAAGGGGGAGAAGCACCATCAGCATGAAAAGGAGCTTCTAACCCTTCAATAGGGTTGTGGAGGTAGTGTGGAAGGGAATGACTGAAACCCAGAAACCATAAAGGTTAGTAAACTTTTTCCTCAATACAGGGAGGAAGATGACTTTGATAGTTTTAGTTATATATTTGAGAGGGTATGTAAACAATATAATGTTGACCAAGGGTTCTGAATATGGTTCCTGACCTCCTTACTCCATGGTAGAGCTGTTAATGCAATTGCTAAACTGTCTGATATTGATTGTTTGAATTATAATCATGTAAAACAATGTTTACTAGAGTGTTTAAATTAACTCCTGAAATGTAAAAAAAAAAGTTTTGTGAACATAGATACAAAGCAGATGAAAGTGTATGTGATTTCATTGCTGATTTAAGCACTTACATTCACAGGTGAGTGAGTAGGTGTCAGGTCACCACTTTTGAAGGACAGGCAGACCTTTTGGTGAGGGAACAAGCTCTCAGCACTTTGCCTGAGGACATGAGGATCTGGTTGGCAGACCGAGAGTGTAACTCTGCAAATGAGTTGGGGGGAGAAAAGGGGATCTCTGCTTGGTAAATAGGTCACCACTACATAAGAAAGGGATACCCGGTACTGCACATGGATCTAAATGGGGGCAGCCCAAACCACTCCAACAGAGTTCACCAGTTATGGGGGAAGCCACTAGGTCAAGCACACAGTCAGCATCAGGGATTAGATATTTAAAATGTAATCAGAGGAGCCATATAGCATACATATGTCCATTGAACAAAGTGAGAAACAAAAGGTGAGGAAGCCAGCAGGTGGGAATGCCAGAATGCCAGTGATAAGTTGTCTGGAAACAGCAGAGGTGCCAAATTATCACCAAAATTTGTATCCTATCTTAGTGGATGGAAAACAGACCACTGCTAAGAGAGACACAGCTTCAGATATAACCATTGTGAGGCATGTAGTGGTTAAGGAGGAGCAGTACTTGCTTTGCCGGTCCACACCAGTCAGTGCTCTATGAGGTATCCCATTCTAAATACCCTTGGCTAGGGTTCATCTTGACTGGTAGGGTGGAGAAGAGAACAAGCAGATATGTGTATTTGAGGATATCCCTGTAGATGTCTTAATAGGGAATGATTTTGATAGTGTAGTACCTTGTGTGCATGCAGTGACATGCAGTCAAGCTTGAAGACAGGCATGTAGGTCTGGTAGCCTGGGGGAGACACAGACAGATCCTATGCCTGAAACTGGGGCTGGTGATGCAGTTTCTGCAGGGAGCTTGCTATCTTGTAGCAGTGAGCCTGAAGGTGAACCAAAGCTGCTGGTGCGTACTGGTGTTCCTGCGGACATGGTGACTGTAAAGACAGAGGTGAGTTGTGGTATCCAGGCTGACAGTGAGGCACCACTGGCAGAGGATACTGGGCTTCCTGTGGAGGGAAAGCTAGGAGGGGTCATGAAAGTAGAGTTGAGACAGGAACAGCTTTCAGACCCTACCTTATGAGACTTGAGGGAGGTAGCAAAGGATGCTGAAGAAAAAGGGGAGTCTGTATATTGGATGGAGAGTGGACCCCTGATAGAGGGCTAAAAGGTGAGATAATACGGCAGTTGGTAGAGACCAGAACCTGCCATCTGGCATTTCTAGCCATAGCCCGTGACATTTCTTTTGTCAATAACAAAGGGGTACTGTACACAGAGTGGACCCCTGAGGGAGTGCTAGAAGGTGAGGTAATGCAGCAGTTTGTAGAGCCCAGATCCTGTTGTCTGGCACCTCTAGCCATAGCCCATCACATTCCTTTTGCGGGTCATATGGACATAAAGTGTACCAAGAAACGCATTATACATTACTTTTGTTGGCCTAGGATTGCAAAAGTTGGTGATGTTAACTACATGATAAACTTAGTTGGCAGGAGGCAGGGACATGAGTTACATCATGTTAACCTAATGAAATCTTATCATAACAGGGAGGCCCTGGTGCTGAGTATTCACAGATGGCAAGAGGAGTCTGAGGGGGATCTGGTGACTGACATTCTTAGTGAGGCTCGGAATGACTCTTCTGTGGGAGAGGTCACAATATCTCAGAGATTATCCCCTATTCAGGTTGAAGACTTACGAGCAGTGTTACATGAATCTGAGGGCATGTTTACCAGGAAACCTAGGTGTACTAACCTGGTGCATTACCATGTGGATACAGGACCCCAAAGGCATATCAAGCAAGTTCCTTATAAGGTGCCTGAGAGAGTTCAACAGACTTTGAAGGAAGAGATAAAGGAGATGTAAGTGGGGGTGGTCTGGGAGTTCAGTATTCCTTGGGATTCCCCAGTAGTACTAGTTCCAAAGAAAGATGGTAGTGTTAGATTCTGTGCAGACTACAGAAAGTTGAACAGTTATACAGAGTCAGATGCGTGCCCCATGCCTAGAACAGAAGAAGCCTTAGAACAGCTGGGTGGGGCTAAGTATCTGACCACTACTGTTCTGACCAAGGGATGCTGGCAGGTACTATTGACTCCCATTGGTAGAGGGAAGTCAGCTGTTGTAAAACCTTTTGGATTATATGAGTTTACAAGGATGCCCTTTGGGATGAAAAATGCTCCAGCAACCTTCCAGAGGTCAGTCGATCATATGCATTCCTAGGGAACAGCAGCGTACTATAGGAAATTTGTGCCCAGCTATAGTACAATAGCTGCATCCCTTACTGACCTAACAAGGAAAAACAAGCCAGATAAGGTAGTGTGGGCCACAGATTATGAGCAGGCATTCCAGAAGCTTGAGGAGGTTTTGGGAGGACCCCCTATTTTAGACAGTCCAGATTTCAGTAATGCCAATGCAGAAAAATTCTCAGGACAGGGTATTGGTTGATACATTTTCAGTCAGCCCCATTTTTCTCAAGTGAAAATTTTCTAGGGCCACTTGAAAATCTAGCTTGAGTCTTTATAGGGGGGAGAAATGTGAGGATATCAGATATTGTTATCTATGCTACTATGTCTGGCTGCAGTTTTGTAAATACTTGTAAATAATTATAAATTACCCTGTATTATAAATGCCAGCATGACTAGCTATATTATTTCTAAATAAGTTCATGTTTTTTCAGTTGTTTTCTTGGTTTGTGTAAAATGTTAGAATCAAACAATGTTTTCTGGTTGACCAAATATTCATGTTTTTTAAAAAGAATTCTGAACACAGATTGTACCAGTCAGATGACATGAAGGTGATGTCATTGTGTGCCAGAGCTGAAAGGAATGGAATTTCCACAGCGGCTGTTGTTTAATTTTCAAAAGTCTGAAATCAGGGAGTAGAATTTTCATAACAGATTTCTGTGACTTTTAAAAGATTCTGCTATAAAAAGCAGGTTCTGAGTCAGATGAGTTCAATGTAGTGCAGTTGCAGCAGTTGTTCAGTTGAGTTTAGTAGTCAGTGGTTGTTCTCTAGATCAGTATTTATCACTCAGAGTTTTTCAGAGCTGTTCAGCAGAAATAATAGGATTTGCTAATCCAGTAATGGACAGATATACTTATTTTGCTTGCAGAAGTAAGAGAGTCATATTGCTTTGCTGACTTAATTAGATTAGACAGGGACAGTTAATCTTTAGACAGTTAGGGAGTTACAGTTACTTATTAGAGTTTTTCTTAATCAGTGTGAAACCTATACTAAAGTGTTAATTTCTTAATTGCTGTGTGTGAAACTCTGTGATTTATTAAAATCAGTTATTCAGTGAATATATGTTTTAAATCATTTTTATTTATAAATATTTTACTGTCTTCTACTGTGGTTGGTTATTTAGAAAGTACCTTTTGTAACCCAATAGTGTTTATGCTTATTGTGATAACACCAGGCCACTCTGAAAAGCCTTACTGCTTCGATTGCATGCTACCTTTTATATTAATATTTAATGTTAAGTTGTCCAAACTCACCTTCGTTCTTGCTGGATGGGACTCGACCACTTTCTATAGCTCGAGATCTCTTTACTGGCTTGAGGCTACCCCTTATCCCAGAATACCCAGCGTCAGCTACCCAGATCTCATTTGCCATTTTAGCTGCGAGGTTGCATCAATACTGGCTCAGGCTTAGTATAACTTTTTTCTCTATTTAAAGTCAAATATTTTACTTGAAAATTTGTTATATTTTTTCGCTGTTATAGTAGTTTGTAAGTTTCTTTAGTTGTAAACCCCTTATCTCATCCTTGTTGTGTTTTTTGTGCTGTGTTGGCCATTGCCCCTTAGTCGCTAGGCCTTCTGTTGCTCCCTGAACTCGTTTCAGTTAGAGAGTCCCCTCCCCTTTTTAAGGACAGCCATTTAAGTTAGAGGCTCTCCTTTAAGGTCTTTATTAATATCATTTTTTCGTTTATTATTGTAATGTGTCTTTTTGTGGTACTTCAAATGTCTAAGGAAGTTAAAACCTCAGGGTTTAAAAAGTGTGACTCATGCTGTCAGAAGATGTCTCTAACAGATGGGCACACTAGGTGTGTTTACTGCATGGGGGCTCTGCACCTCCAGAACTCTTGCTCTATTTGTCATGCCTTTATTCCAAGGGTCCTGCAGGAGTGGAAAAACAAGCAAACCCTCCGTTGATTGTTAAAACAGGATCCTCCGGCTAAAGCATCTCAGCCAGTGAAATCTTTGAAACCAGTCAAGCCACCGGCTCTATGTTTGGAACCGACCTGTGAGCTTGACAAACCAAGTGAGTTGGTGCCCTCTAGCACCGATAAGACTACTCCTCCGTTGGCTCCAACTGTTACTTCGGAGCCGTCTCGGAGCTACAAACAGGCTAGGTCTCCTTCACTGGAGCCATTTCGCTTGGTGCCACAATCACCCCTACTTCAAAGCAAAGCCAGTCATAGCTCATCTTCCCACTACTCTCGATCCTCGAGGTTATCGGATCAGGATGTGGAGAGAGTGGTCAGTAGGTTGCTGAAGTCACAGGCTCTTGCAAAAATGCTTTCAAGCCCACCTCAACAGACTTTGGCTCCATCCGCTTCGATTTCGATTCCTCCTCCAACTATGCTTAGTTCGGAGCCAGAGTCCATGGACTCTCCAATAGTGGTTCCTTTGACTCCAAGGACATCCTCTTTGGCTCTGATGTTGGCTCTGATTACCTCAGTTCTTCCTCCCATTGAAGTATCTGGGTGCCAAAGCTCTCTCGTTGGCTCCGAGGGGGGGGAAGTGGCATCGGACCCTTGTCTCACCCTGCTCTGCCTCTCGGAGCATCAGCTCAGTTGAGCTCAGCTCCCACATCAGCCTCAGAGCCATCGCCCTCAGAGCAGAGTGGGATTCCTGTCTCTTCGGAGCTGGAGCCCTTTTTGTGTCAAGACCATGACACCTTTGAGGTCATGCGGAGAGTGCTGTCCCCTCAGGTGGCCCCACTATCGGTCCCATAGGCTCCGCCCCCCTCGATGCCTGTGACAACCTCTGCTCCTCCTCCAGCACCAAAGTGTAGGGAATCTATGCCCCAGGACACCCCATTGGGTGAGCCCTCTTCTTCTGAAACCTCCCCAGAGCATTCTGAGCAGGCTTTCCGGAAGAAAAAGAGCAACAGGAAGCATCAAGACTCCCCTGAGTCTGTCACCTCAGATACAGACCTGGATGAATTGGAGGGGTCCCCAAGGTCCCCCTTTGAAGATGTTTCTTTTTCGGACATCCTTGAGATTCTTAGGCAGAGGCATAGCTGGACTTCCCTAGCCCCCTCCGAGGATGAGTCTGTATACCTGGTTGCATTTGGTTCCCAACCTTCCACCTCCTGGGTGTCTCCACTCATGTCTGTAGTGTCTTGAAAGGCTTGGTCAGCTCCAGATTCAATGGAACCTGTCCCAAGGAGACCCAATAAATTTATCACAGCTCCCCAAGACAAATAATTCCTGACTAAAGGTGTCCCAGTTGATGCGATGGTGGTAGCAGCAGCCACAAAGAGAGAGTTAGCTGAAACCTCCTCATCTGTCCATCCACCAAATACTCTCATATGATGGACAGATATGCAAAGTGAATGATTTCATCAGTGACCTTCTCCCTTAGGTCCCTGAACTATCTTTCTCATTTTACTAGGCTTCAGAGGGATATCCTAAAAGAGCTTGGAGATACCCTACAAGATCCCACGGCTGAGGGAGTTTCAGACAAGGTAGCTACCCAGCTGGTGACTCTAAATTCAGTAGTCAACTCCTCCATGAGGCTTATTTCATATGCAGCCGATGGAGCGAACAGAGCTGCAGGAACAGGAGTGGCTCTTAGGAGACATTCTTGGCTGCAGCTGTGACAGTTTGTGGAACCTTTCAGAGCATCCTTCACCAATACCCCCTTTGATGGCACTTCTCTCTTTGGGTCTCAGGTGAAAGACACACTTATTAGGTGCCAGCAGGAAGGCAAGATGCTGTCTGATGTGGGATTCCATTTTTCCACTCCTTTCAGACCATACCCAAAGGGTCAGAAGGGTGGAAAGATGTGGTTTCAAAAATTCCAGGGACCCTTGCCTGATGCACGTTGTGAATTTTCCCCCAGGGACAGAGGGGGAAACAATAACAATGGCAGATGCCACCGTCATAGCAGAGGGGGTCCGCAAAATCCAGGTGACAGAGAATCGCTCTCTTCCAAACTCTATCAACATCCCTGAAGGGATGCCCAACTGCTCAACTCTGGAGGCAGTCAGGGGAAGGCTTTCATTGTACCCAATCATCTGGCAAAATATTACAAAAGACAAATGGGTACTATCCATTATATCCGGAGGTTACAGGATTCCCTTCCATCAACCCCCTCTTGTTTCAAAAAAATCCATCCCAGATGTTCCACCCAATCTAAGGGATCAGGCAGTCACAGACGTTTCAAGACTGCTAGAAAAAAGAGTCATCCAGGAAGTTCCCGCAGACCAAGTAGGATCCAGAACTTACTCAAGATTCTTTTTAGTGCCCAAAAAGACAGGGGACTGGAGAACAATTCTGGATCTCAGCAGATTAAACAAGTCTGTACAAAAAGAAAAGTACTGGATGGTAACACTGCAGTCCATTCTCCCCTTTCTGGGTCAGGACAATTGGATGTGCTCCATAGATTTTCAGGATGTGTACTATCATATAAAAATGGACAGATGGTCCAGGGGATTTCTATGCTTCCGGCTAGGGGCCAGTCATTACCAATTCAGAGGTCTGCCCTTTGGTCTCACCACAGCCCTCAGGGTGTTCATCAAATGCATGACAGTAGTTACGGCTCACCTGAAACATCTAGGATTCCAGGTGTTTCCTTATCTGGATGACTGGCTCCTCACTGCTACCACCAGGCAACAACTTATAGAGGCCTGAGATTACACCATCACATCCTGTGCTCAACTAGGCATCACAATAAACTTTGAAAAATCTGCCTTGTTGCCCTGTCAATCTATTACATACATAGGAGCAGAGCTAGACACAAGAAAAATGATTGTAAAATTGCCTCAGGAAAGAGTTTCCATTATTCGGCAACAGGTGTCACTTCTCCTGAGGAGCAAAAGAATTCAAGTCAAATATGTTCTTCAAGCTCTAGTGTCCATGGCAGCAGCCATTCTTCTAGTTCCCTTAGCATGCTTTCACATGAGAATCCTTCAGTGGCTTCTTTTCACACAATGGTCCTTCCAGGAATGACCCATGTCTCACATGATGCTAATTACGGAATCTTGCAAAAGACACCTTTCCTGGTGGATGGTCTCCCCACTAGTGACTCAGGGCAGACCTTTCATTAAATCACATCCGGTTGCCACAGTGACCATGGACGCTTCCCTGATGGGGTGGGGGTAATTATCTAGGGAAGACAGTCCAAGACACTTGGCAACCTCACGAGTACCACTTGCACATCAATGTCCTGGAGATGAGAGCAGTGCTCCTAGCATTGCAAGCTCTTTAAGACTCTCTCCCTGCTGGGACTATTGCAATACAGATGGACAATATGTCAGTAGTTTGGTACATCAACAAACAGGGCAGAACCAGGTCTTACCCATTGTGCCGAGAGGCCCTCAGACTGTGGCAATGGGCGATTTCCTCCCAACATTTTCTGACAGCAACGCATATCCCTTGGACATCCAACATAATAGCGGACAGGCTCAGCAGGGCTATCCTCATGCCTCATGAGTTGTCTCTGATACAGGAAATTGTGGATCATATTTTCCACAAATGGGGCCAGCCTTGCTGTGATCTCTTTGCCTCTCCCCTCAACAATAAATGCAGCAGCTACTTCTCCCTTGTTCCTCCTCCAGGTCAGACACCCAGGGATGATCTAGTCCATGATTGGCCTCAGGGACTCCTTTATGCATTTCCCCCCTTCCCCCTACTCCAAAAGTCATTCAGAAAGCAAAATCGTGTTGCAAGATGATCCTCATTGCCCCCTATTGGCCTCAACAGATTTGGTTTCCATTCCTTCACCCTCACCTTCTAGCTCAGCCTTGGATTCTGGACCCAGTACTGGACCTCTTGATTCATCAATCAGGCGGGCTACACCAGTCCCTCCAATCTCTCAAGCTCACAACTTGGTTACTCCACTTCCAATCTTAGCCAAGCTCCCCAATATTTCCCCAGCAGTGTGTGATATTATTGTTTCCTCCCATAAGACAACTACAAGGAAAGTTTATGCTAGCAAATGGAAAATATTCTCTTACTGGGCAGAATCCAGGAACTAAGATCCTTTTACAGCTGTCATGCATGAGATTTTGGATTTCTTAGCAGAACTGTTTCAATCTAGTGCAGCTGCTGCTACCATCAGAGTACAACTAGCTGCCATTTCAAATTTTCACATTGGAGTTTCTAACTCAAGCATAATGTCTCACAAACTCTGTAGGGCCTTCATGAAAGGTACAGCTCTACTTAGACCCCGATTGAAAGAGCCCCTTCCACCTTGGGATCTCAATTTGGTTCTGGCCTCCTTGATACTACCACCTTTTGAACCAGCAGCATCATGTTTTTTGAAATTTCCCTCTTGGAAAACTCTATTTCTAGTTGCTATTACTTCTGCCAGACGTGTTTCAGAACTTCATGCACTATGTGTTCACCCTCCATACCTAGTTTTTCACAAAGACAGAGTTTCTCTGAGAACCAACCCATCTTTTCTACCTAAAGTTTGTTCAGAACACAATTTGAAAAAAATCCATTGAACTGCCTGTCTCTTTCCCTAATCATTCCAACAAGGCAGAATACAGATTACACCAATTGGATGTGCATAGACAACCACGTTTCTATCTCCATAGAACTAAAGAGATGAGAAAATCAGATCAGCTGTTCCTTTCATTTGCTAACAACAAACAAGGCCTTTCAGTTTCTAAAGTAACCTTGTCAAAATGGTTATCAGACACTATTGCCCATACCTACCATTTGCGACAAAAAGATCTTCCAGCAAAACCCAAAGGTCATTCAATCAGGTCAGTAGCTACTTCGGTAGCATTTCAGTCTAGATTGCCCATAGATTATTTGTGCAGCAGCAACTTGGGCAGATCCTCATACATTTATTTCTCATTACAAAGTAGATGTGGTCTCCCGGGGCAGGGCTTCCTTTGGTTCCATGGTTCTGAAGAGTCTGTTCCAATGAGCCACCCAGGATTGAGGTGCTAGGGATGCTGTCCCATCCAGCTAGAATGAAGGTGAGATTGGATAACTTAACATAAAGAAGTTATGTACCTACCATAACGTTCCATGTTAGTTGTCCTTCATCTTGCCTTCCTTCTTGCATCCCTCCCTCCTTCCCCCTTCCTCAAGGATTGAGAGGATTTTTTTCAATGGTTTTACTGGCTAACTTGTTTTGTTATTAGTTGCTTCCCCAAGCAAACCATGACAATTTACTTTATATCCAGGTTTAATAATAATGGATTATCTTCTATGATTATGTCTAGTGCGAGTTATCTCAAATGAGATCTGGGTAGCTGATACTGGGCATTCTGGGATAAGGGGTAGCTTCGAGAGAGCTCTCGAGCTATAGAAAGTGGCCAAATCAGAGCCGAGGACTGGCTCTGAACCCATCCAGCAAGAAGGAAGGTGAGATGAAGAACAACTAACATTGAACGTTATGCTAGGTGCATAACTTCTTTTTTTGGTCAATAAAATTGAACGCCCCTTTTAAAGGGTATTGTGGTATTTTGACTGGTGCCAGCATTACCTTGTAATCTGGGAAAGAAGACATAGCAGGTAAATCTGTGACAGTCATTCCCAAGAGTGTTTTTATGTGTGATTATCAAATATTTAAAACTGAGTATCAAATACCTAGAAATGGTACTCAGTGATCTGCAGCGGGTATGTGAAGACTCCTTTGGGGATCTGGGTTGAAGGAAGTTGCTCATTTCCAGATTTGGAACCTGTTTCCAGTGTATCTTTAGGGGAAATTATGTGTTCTATCCCTGCATTCAGTGACGCTCCCTTACCAGAGACAGTGGTGAGGACTAAGACTCTTTAGTTACTGGGTTTAAGTAGGGAGTTGTTATAAATAGCAACAGTTATTTCCATCTACAAAGGTGGCCTAGCGACAGAACCTGTGAATTACAGACCCATAAGCCTGACCAGCCTCATCTGTAAGGCCATGGAACATATCATTATGGATCTCACAAATAAAGACATAGGTGACCTCCAAACCCAAGATCCTACCCAATTCACCTTCATCAAGGGCAGACTGTGCCTGTTAAATGCTGAAGATTTCTTTGAAAATGTGACCAGGGCCATTGACGAGAGCAAATCTGTGCACACAGCATACCTCAACTTAGCAAAGGCTTTTGACGCAATCCCACATTCAGGCATTATTGAGAAACTTAGCAAACTGAATGTAAACCCCTTCATTGTAAGATGGATTGCCAACTGGCTTACAAACGAGTCATTTCCTAATCTTCTATCAAAGTGGGTGACCACATCAACCAGCAGACCTGTTATGAGGTGCCACAGGGGTCATGGCTGGGCCTCCTACTGAATGGTATATACTTCTCAGAAGTTCAGGTCAAAACTAAGAGGTTGTGGCTGACCAAGTCTGCAGATGACTGCAAACTAGGTGCAATCATTGAATCCGCAAATGATGTCAGTATACTCCAGGAGGGTCTCACACAGACCAGCGACTGGTGTATTAGTCACAATCTCAAACTGAATGCAAAGAAATGCATCATCATTCAGTTTGGCACAAACAATGTCCCTTCACAGTATCAAATCAACAGCAATACCCTAAGTACCCATGAAGTGGTAAGGGACCTGGAATCACAAGCTGAGTGTGACCTTAACTTCAACCACCATGTGTCTTCTGTAGTAAGGAAATTTTCTACATAGCACACTTGCTTAGCAAAGACATCACCTCAAGAGGAAAAGAGGTTATAACCCCTCTATACTCTGCACTTATCTAACCCATAATTGAGTATAACACCCCATTCGGCATGTACCGTACTAAGGACCTGCAGAATTTGGAAAGACCGCAAAGGTTTCTAAAACAAAAGCTCAAGGGGCTCCAGCATGTGCCTTATACAAGCTGACTAAAGTCCATGTCGCTATACTCTGTATTGTATAGACTTCTTAGGGAAGACTTATGCCTGGCCTACAGAGCAATCCAAGACCCAAACCTAATGAACTTGCTGCATATCCGTAAATTAAACAGGACTAGGGCTATCCATTCAAGGGACTTAAATACGGGTGCAACTTAAATAGGACATGCTGGAGGGACAGATTTATCTCCCAGCGAATGCCATGTCTTTGGAACAGGCTACCAATTCATGTGAAACACAGCACCTCTATGACACTGTTTAAGAGGAACCTGGATGAGTGGATGGGGTATCATAAATTCTTATCAGAGACAGTGCCCACAACCCTCCTGGACATGGGCAGTCATCACTAAATGTAGTCTTGGGTACTGACTAGTATTTCTATGATATTACGTTGAGATGAAACAGCTAGACTTAAAATGACATCTGGGTTGATATCCTAGTAATGTCCTATGACCCAATGATCCTACATTCCTATGTAATTTAGAAAAAACAGGATACTAGTCATTTCCTAATGTCCTAACATGAAAATGGTACTTTGGAAAAAATATGATACTAATCATCTCCTAATCTTTGTATTAGATTGCATTGCTTCTTTTAATAGAGATGGGCAGACATATTAAGATCGATGAAAGAAATAGATTATAGAATGTCAATAAGACCCAAAATGTTAGCAGTCTGATAAAACAGATGAGCACAGTAAACAAGACTATTAACAGAACTCCATTTGATATAACGGAAGTCTTACCACAAAAACAAGAGCAATTAGGGAAAGGAAAGGCAGAAATCAAATGCCATCATGGAAACATCCAATAGAGAAACCTCTAAAGCAATTCAGACAAGAAGTGTCACTGTTAGAAGAGTATAGAAGAGGGAATAGATCACCAAAAGTACTCAGAAAGACAGACGTGATAAAAGCAATGTGCATTTATGAAAATAGGCCAGGATCTATCATACACAAGTGCAAATAATAAACTAAATATATCAACACAGACAGAAAAACGTAGAAGATATGCACATAAATATAAAGGAAAAGTACACAATAAGCAATTCATTGATGACCCAAAAAAGTTTTATAGAGAAGTGGGAAACAAAGCAAAAGGAACAGAAACACCACCAAAAAAGAAGAAAAAGAAACATTTTGGAGAAATGTTTATGAAGACCCTGTGGAACATAACAATGATGCTGAAACCATAGAAGTAAAAGAAACAGTAAGATGTTTAAATGTACAGTAAATGGAATAGGATGAAGTAAAGGCCAGAGAAATTGAAACAAAATTAAGCAAAGCTCCTAAATGGAAAACCCCAGGCCCAGATGCAATACCTAACTGCTGGCTAAAAGTATTAACATATTTACACAGAGATTTAGCCCTGAGTAAAAACTACTTATACGCACATCCTGAACAGATGGCAGCCTGGTTAAAAACAGGAAAAATGTTACTAGTCCTTAAGAGTGAATGTGTAAGCTATTCTAAAAACTATAGACCAGTAACTTGCCTTCTGACAATGTATAAACTATATACTTGAAATAATGCCAACAGAGTTTATAGTAATTTAAAGGAAAACTTAATCATGGCAATAGAACAAAAGGGTAACAAAAGAAAGTCATATGGAACAAAGGATCATTTGTTGTTAAATAAAGTCATAATGGAGAATTGTAAAAAAGGGAAGAATTTAAGTATGGCATGGATAGATTACAGAAAAACATATGACAGCATCACACATTCATGGCTAAAGAAGTGCTTACAGATGTATAAGGTACAACCTACATTGGACAATTACATTATAGTGACCATGACACAGTGGCAAACTGCTTTGCAGCTAAGCCATGGTAAAGGACAAATTTCTATTCCAGTGAAAAAATTCAAAGTGGGATATTCGAGGTTGACTTTTTTTGTCACCACTGCTCTTTGTCTTGTCCTTAACCCATTAAGCTGTCTACTTAATAGATTAGGTCATGCTTACAATTTGGTTCCCAGAAAACAAGCAAGTGTAAAGACGTTTCATCTTTTTGTGGCTGATTTAAAACTGTATAGTTCATCAGACAAGGAAATGAAAGTATAACTACATGTGATTAACACTTCCTTAGATGATATAAGAATGTCATCTGGACTTGAAAATGTATAAAAGTATAATTTATAGCAGGAAAGCTGCAGCATCAAGAAAACATCAGTCTGTGACAGGAATATGATATAAAGCAACTTGAGCAGGAGGGAGTGTATAAACATTTGGGAACTGATGAAGGATTAACAATAAAATATGAACACAATAAGAACAAAACTCAGTAAGGAATGTTTTAGAAGACTAAAATTAATACTGGTTCGCATCTAGAAATAAAGAGGTTATAGTGCCCCTCTACTCGTCACTCATTAGAACCATCATAGAGTACAATGCCCCATTTGGGATGTACCTCACAAGACACTTCCAACAGCTGGAAAGACCACAAAAGTACCTCACCAAGAGGATTACTGGTCTCAAACATATGTCCTATGCAGCCCAACTGAAATAACTCCAGCTGTACTCAGTGGAATATCGCTTACTCAGAGGTGATCTCTGCCTGACTTACAAAGCCATGTCCAACTCAGAACTGATGGACATGCTCCACCTAAAGAAATCCAAGTCACTGCGAGCCACACACTCTAGTGATCTAAACCTCGCCACAACAATAAATAGAACATGCTGGAGGGATAGATTCCTGTCACAGAGACTCTCCATGCTTTGGAACAAAATTCCAAATTACATCAGGCAGATCCCCTCACTAACACTCTTCAAGAGAAACCTTGACGAGTGGACGGGTAATAGAAAATACACCCCTGGGATCACTCTATTGGCTCTGCTTGACAGAAGATCAGTTAATTAATCAATGGGGCAGTGAAAGCCGACACACTCTGGCTAGGCTTATAAATGCCCTCAGGCAGATAGCCTAGTACCTACCTATGAACCTATGAACCTATGAAAATAGCCCTGACATCTAGGAACAAAGTCTAAACTACAAACCAATTTGCTCTTCCTATTCTGACTTACAGTTTTGGTGTAATTGACTGGCAACATAAAGGTCTTGAATCAGTTGGCCAGGAAAACAAGAAAAATACTTTATGTTTATTAGATGATTTTAAAAAAAATCAGTGTATACCAAGATTATATATTCCTCATTCTGAAGGAGGCATGGGTCTTATCAAAATAATTATATGTATAGATCTGCAATCTAAGGACTGCATACATATCTGGTGATTTTTACCAGATCCAAATATAGTGCAAGTTTTAAAACATAAGGAAAACAAGTCTAAGATAACTTCCTTGCTTAGCTTACCAGAGACATATCAATGTCAAGCAGGCATAGAAATGAAACCAGGTCAGACAAAATCAGGCAGCAACTGAATGTGCCAACAATGAAAAAAAAACTATAAGGAGAAGGATTAGATGAGAAGCCAAGAAATGTGGAAAAGGCATAAATATATTTGCAAGTATAGAAAACTCCTGGAACAACCTCACATTGATCATGATCTGGCGAAGGAATGGTGACGGAGAGCTGAATTTAAACCAAAAGATGAAAGGTTAGTATTGGTGGTGCAGGATAGTGGACTATGTATGCATTGGTTTACAAAGTCCATTGAACATGTGGAAGAAAAAGATGAATGCAGGTTTTGTAAAACAAAACTGGAAATAGTTGCACGTCTTGTTGCTGGGTATGATCCACTTATGACAGAGGGCCTGTATACTGAAAGTTATAATGATGTGACAAGACTGTTGCATTGGGAATTGTGCAAACATTACAGTACTGAAGCAGTTGAGAAGCATTATAAACATGAGCCACAAAGCATTACGGAAAATAATGAAGTTTATATCACATGGGATTACCCATTACCAACAGTTCAAAAATAATAGATGCAAGAAATCCAAATATAGTATTCCATGAAAAGAAAACAAAAGTAACATTTATCATTGAAATTGCTACACCCAGTGATTACAGTGTCCTATACAGAGAGACATAAAATCAAAAAATATCAGGATTTGCAGGCAGAAACAAGGTCAATGTGCAAGAAGGATACCCAGTTCCAATAGTAGCAAGACCAATGGGTCTCATAAAAAAGAATTTACAGTCATATTTAGATATGCTACCAATTCATGTAACTCCATATGAATTACAGATGGAGTAAATTCTGAAAACATTATGGGTGCTGCAACGAGCACTTTTGACTGACATCAAAAATTGAATACCTTACATCATTTTCTTCTAAACTGAGGGCACATTCTTTGTTCTCCATTTCCTGCAGACATTCTACAGAAAGTTCCAGAACATCTTCCTGTGACATATTCTCTTCAGCTGCATTCTGCATCATCCATTGCTCTTTCATATGGGAACTCATTGGCCTATCACTCCACAATACTGACTGCATCAGAGTTGCCACTGTTTTCTGCTCCTTCCCTTTCTGTGCAACTCCAGCTGGACTTTTGTTCTGGTTTCTTTCTGAAGGCTCCAAAGTATCTTCATGTGGCAAGTGATCAGATGCTTCCTGTTCCACCTGTTTCTTCTTAATTTGGGTACTCATTGTTCCATCATGCTGTGATATTACCAGAGTTGGATTTTCTACAGTAAATCCTTCATTTCGCAGGTAATCTATAACTTCAGTTTCTATTTCTTTAACATCTTGATTACTAATCCTCTTTTCTATTTTGCCTCATTGTTTTCTTATTTTTGTATTGTGAAACTATTCATATCCAGATGCCTTTGCCTGTATTTCTCTAGAAATATATTTGGTGCTGCCTGTTGTATTGATTAGTTTTGATCTCTCCTTTGCATCAATATTGCACCATATTAAATCTTTTTTTCTTTCCCATGTCCATATTTTTTCTTCAGATGTCTCCTGCTCCACCTCTTTCTCCTTACTTTGGGGATTAATTGTTCCATTATATTGTGACGTTACCTGAGTTAGACTTTCTGTACTAAATCCTTCATTTTGCAGGTATAACATAACTTTAGCTTCTATTTGCCTAACGTTTGCTTTACTAATAGTTTTCCATATCCAGATGCCTTTACTTGTATTTCTCTTTAAATATCTTTGGATATGCATTTTGTATTGATTAGTTTGGCTTTCTCCTTTGCACAAATATTGCACCATATAAGATCTCTTTTTCTTTGCCATATCCATGTTTCTTTCTCAAACCTTTCAAAAACTGTTCTTTATATTTTTTAGACTTCCTCTGTTGCCTTTTTTTTTACAAATGGCCCAACGTTTCTTTGTTTGTGTAATGTTTTTCATGAATCTGTTATATTAATAGACCCAATTTTGCATTTGATGCTTTTGACAGTTTTTCTTGTGTAAGCAGTTTTCTTTCCTTTTATTTCTCTCTTAATCTTTTTGAATATCTTCTATATGGAAATTATGGGCTTCTTGCATAATAATAATAATAATAATAATAATAATAATAATAATAATAATAATACATGATTTCTTCCTTATCCTCAATATTCCACTCTATCATCTCTATGGCTTTTTTGGCCTATCAGTTTTTGTGTTTTTTAATGCACTACTACTTCCTTCTACAACAGGGTGGACATCCTTCCTCTGTACCCAGCCTAACCCCATTGCAGAAATGTTTCCATGGTTGAGGATTCTACACTGTCATTTTCTCCAGTCCTGGCTCCAGTGCAGATACCAGGATTTGGCCCTTCTATATCCCGGGACATGTGCAACCAGCTGTCTTTTTTAATTTTAACCTTTCGTTGTCTATGATATATGCTATGTAAAACCCAGTCTATATATCAGTGTCATCTTAGTGAGATTGCGTGAATATAGTGTTCATTACATGAAGGTACTCACCAAGACTTGAGGATGAATTCAGCAATACTACTCTCCTTTGCTTGCTGACATCATCTCTCCATTTGAAGCCTTCTGTCTGTTTTTGAATGTGCCTCCAGGCCTGGAATATGTAATGGGCCTGTTTCCCTTGGACATCTTATGTTTCAGGGACAGTTTCTGCTCCATTAAAACTTTATTTGGAGTCACAGCTACAGGAGTATCTCTCTGACATTCTCAATTTTCACAGCTTTCACTCTGTTCTTCCATCATTACCAGTGGTTGTTCATTTTCCTGGGTTGTACTAGTGGTTGTTCATCTTCCTGGGTCATACCAATGGTTGTTCATCTTCTTAGGTCTTTGAAACATTTGTCTTACACATGTGTTTGTGATTTTCTTTAAACAATTTTCTATCTTCCTCAGGAATTGCATAGAATGTTGATTCATCTGTTCAATTGTCAACTGCATGAAGCTTCATACTGCAAATTTTTCAGTGGGACTTATATGTATTCCAGTTTCTACATTAAACCTGATAGACTTCTGCACTTTCTATCATAACAATACTTATGTCTGTGCTGATTTAGTTTTTCCCTTTATTTTACTTTTAGTTTCAGGGATCAGTAATATAGGTATAGTAGGTAATTTGCTTTTTAACTCACTCAAGCCTTTAATACCTTTTTATATGTTTCCAGTTCACACCCATATCTCCTTATGGCATCCAGAATTTTGGGGTCTGGCTTCTTCATCTAAGTGACTTATCAGCTAATAATATGGAGTATTAAAAGGGCAATAAGTTATTAGCAAAATGACACTAAGATTGCTAGTCTAGGATGCCCTGCAATGGACAAATTAATCTTTGTTTGCCACTTATTATTCATATTTTCATATTTATGTTCATATTTTCATAAATATGACCTATATTTTATTGAAGTGCATAGAGTGAAACACAAATGTGGGAGACAGGGCATCTCAGTGAAAATGCTGGTTTATATCACACTATACTGAAAATATTGTTAGTTGTTTGTTAGTAATTATGAAAATAAACAATATTTTCATATGTGCTTACAAAAACAAGTGACTTGCAAACTAATGCATTACATTAGATGAAACCATAGGTGTTGTTGAAGAAAACTGCCTTATAGCACTGTAAGATACACATATTGAGAAATATCCACTATTATTTGTAGGGCTAATTATACAATTGAGCATGTGTTTTCATATACAATTGAGCATGTGTTTTCATATTTTTGTAAATAACTCAATGAGCGTGCACTTATAGAGGAATTTTTTGTTGTCATATGAAAGCTTATGTCTAGTTGGTAAAAATGTTCTAACAATATTGGTCTAGGATGTATAGTTTTTAAGACATGACTATTTGTTTCCGAAGTTTAGAAAAAAATATAATTTGGGGGTTGTATGCATTAGAATATATTATAGCATGTATGGAAAAGACTATGCATACACTGACTGTTATCACTGTAAAGAATACTTCTTACTGGCAACACTAGAGTACTAGGTGCTGATTTTAGTGTCTGCTTGAATCAGATACCCTGCTTGAACTACATACCCTTGGGGACATGGGTTGAACATGGCTAGGTTTGTCGGGGCCCTACGGCTATTAGCCTAGTAACCTCCTATAATTCTATTGCTATTCCTACAGTTTTAATAGCTTTTATTGTTCACAAACACTTACATTTGTATATATTATGCTTTCTAAGTTTATTTTTCATAAAATGCTCTGGAATACAAGATGTGTGAAGGCTGCTGGAGGTGTGCCATTCCACACCACATAGGTGTTAATGAGTTAAACCCAGCCCATTAACAACTGAGATGGAGAAGGGCTTATTTCCCATTCCACACCACATAGGTGTTAATGAGTTAAACCAGCCCATTAACAACTGAGATGGAGAAGGGCTTATTTCCCATTCCACACCACATAGGTGTTAATGAGTTAAACCCAGCCCATTAACAACTGAGATGGAGAAGGGCTTATTTCCCATTCCACACCACATAGGTGTTAATGAGTTAAACCAGCCCATTAACAACTGAGATGGAGAAGGGCTTATTTCCCATTCCACACCATATAGGTGTTAATGAGTTAAAGCCAGCCCATTAACAACTAAGATAGAGAAGGGCTTATTTCCTTCAAGGCTGTATTATTATGTTCCAAAACTGTGAGATGAGAGCCCCCAAAGCTATCGCTTCAACTCTTCCTCGTGGGATTTTACACTTTCTGGCTGGATCTTTCCACATTTCCTTTATAGTGTGGATAGTGTGCCCTGAACATTATATACAGTAATTTAATTTCACTTACAAAGCTTTGGAATTCCTGACTTAGGTATGGCAGACCATTGTCAGTTATGACAACAGCAGATAACACTGTCTGAAGAACAGACTTCAGTGTATAATCACACTTTCACAAGCTGACTGTCAGTTTGATTATTCCAGGAGCTTGGAAGAATAATCTTCACATATTAGATACATGGCTTTCTTGAACTGAAATAAATCTGTGCCTACTCAACTCCATAGGCATCTTATTACTGGTTATGCTGTTATATCTGCTTTGGATTGTTGTTATGATATTTATTTATTGACTGACTGATTGATTTACTTACATATTTACTTATTTATTTAATCTTTGTTACTCGTGGATGAACACATACCTCTCAAGTGTACCTCATTACGAGGAACGTACCTCATTTGGGGTCTTAAAAAGTTCATGTTCCTCGAAGTTCCTCAAAGTTCCACATTGAAAGAGTGTGTGATACATTCAATGTTAGGAATTTTTTAAGTGAAATCCATGGTAAATAGAAATTAATCATATTAATTCATTAAATGATCTTCTTTATAAATAAAACCAGCATATTTTAACCATCCTATGACCTTCCTAGTTGACGTTGTTAGTAACCCATTAGTATGTGTTCCACATTTTGCTCATTTGTTCCACATTATGAAGGCGAGTGTTCCTCATTTTGGAGATGGAAGGTTGAGAGCTATGGATGAACATGCAGTGGTCACATTTGCCTCATGTAGTCCATTGTCTTATTTATAGTTTATAGTTATGCTTATATTGATTAAGTAACATGCTCTACAAAACTGGAGATGCCTTATAAACAGATCTTATGAATGCAATTTGCAAGGGTGTAGAGTTTGTTTCTTCTGGACCTTTTTCTCTTAGGCATATTCATTGAATTTCTAACACACATGGACCACTGCTACTTATAATTCTTGTTCTTCTTGATCTATTATCTTTGATCAATTCTCTTAAAAGATCACAGCTCCTGTACCAATTTGGCTGGCTTCTACTTGCAATACAACTGTCTTATTTGTATCTCTTTTCTAGTTTATTGATCCAATCCAAACTCTACAACTAATTCTAATGGCTTTCTGATAGACATTTTTATTATAGGCATATTAAGTACAGACTTTGCAAGGTACTACACAAAATTCTTAGAAATCTATTTAATGCTTGCTTGTCTTTTGGGTCTAGGATTTTTTTTTTTTGGAAATGTATTAACCATGCTTCATGAGGCTTATAGCAGACTGTCACAAAGATATTTCAGACTTGCCAGTCTTTCTTTTATACTTACAATTATTTATCTTGAAATCATATAATCTTAATCTACACTATATGGCACCTTATAGAAGATAAGCTCCTGAATAGAACACAAGAGATACTACTCTGAGAATGTTTCAATATGGATTAGCTCTTCTCCAAGACTACACTTGTGTAAAAGAGCTTTTTATAATTGTAGGGATTTTCTCTTTTCCCTGTGGTTGTGAGACGATAGAGTTAGTATATTATCTATTTAGGTATTTTTATGTATATATGTATGTATGTATGTATTTATTTATTTGTTTATTTATTTATTTGTTTTATTAAACATTTGTTTAGCAGGAACATCTGACTGGGTCAAATCCATTTTCAGAAGAGGCCCAGGGACAGAAGCTCCAATAGAAAAATAAATCAATTCACAATTTTAAACAGAATATTCATTACAGTACAATCAGAGAGATATGCATGTCAAAAATACAGAGTAATAAGGGAGGGGAAAAAACAAGTAAATATGAGTTGAGATGGGAGAAAGGTAGAAAAGAAAAACAGGGGAGTTATAAAATGTGAGAAAGAATAAAAAAGAAAACTAACGTTAACAGAGTATAATGTAACACATTTACAGGATAGATTTGTAGAAGATAGTAAAGGAAAAGAGGTAAAAGTGAAAGGAAGATATATCATCTTGGTGTATTACAGAGCCAGGATGTGTACAGGAGTTATTTAAGGGATTGTTTAAACAAGTGGGTGCTGGGGATTAATCTGTTGTTCAAATGGCATTTTATGCTAAGCTTTAGCCATAGAGTTGAAATATAGACCATGTTCAATTGTATTATTGGGGTTATAGACTGCCAAAGTGTTTATCAGAGGAGCACTGGGGACAAGTAGGAAGGTAAGAGCTAAATACAGAGCTGATGGCAGGGTAGGAACAGGGTCAATCAATCAATTATGACAAAGGAGAAGCTATTGAGCAAACAGCAGGAAGTTAGCTAATTCTTTCCAATTTAGTGATTTTAGAGCAGTGCAGTTGTGTAAGTTATACAATAGGTTAGTTGGAAACATTGCTACTTTATTGTAGCAAAACTCCAGCTGTGCTATTTATGCTGGTAAGGATCGGAGAGGCATAGAGTAGTGGAAAGGATGCATGCAGTAGCAAGAGTAGTTCTGCATGTTTTTTTTTTTTCTTTAGATCTATACAGCATTCCAAGTTTGTTTTGTTTTTTTATGTCTGGCATTTAAAGCCATCTCAAACCCCGTCCTACTGGAAATGCTGCATATTCACAAATGAAACACCACACTTGTCATGTGCACTCAGGACCTAAACCTAGCCTCTGACATTAATAGGACCTGCTGGTGGGACAGATATGTGTCCCAGAGAATTCCCCATTTGTGGAATAGACTCCCTCTCCATGTTAAGCAGAGTACTTCTCTGGCTCTGTTCAAACGTAGCTTGGATGACTGCTTGGGTAATAGAAAATATACTCCTGGGATACCATTACTGTCTCTGCTTGACGGGGAGGATAGGTGCTGACCTTGGAAATATGGGTCCAAAACTTTGGCTAAAAGGCCTCATGGCCAGTAGCCTAGTAACTTCCTATAATCCTATGTAGGCTTGAATGCAGAGGTCAACTTTTATTTGATCATTGATTGTGACACCTAGCAGCTTGGTATAGGGAGCAACATTGATATTAGTGTTACTTAGTGAGGATATTTTAAAGTTAATTGAGAGGGATGTAAGCGATTTAGGAAAAATTAAGAGTAATTCTTTTAGGATTTAATTCATTATCACCTATGCGGTGTGGAATGTCACACCTCTAACAGCCTACACACGTCCTTGCATTTCAGAGCATTTTTTGAAAAATCAACTTAAAAAGCATAAAATAATCAAATGTAAATATTTTGAGAACAATAAAAATTATCAAAACTATAAAAATAGCAATGTTATCAGTAAGAGGTATATTACAGTAATAACAGTCAGTGTTGTCATAATCTGTCCATAAATACTATAATACATTAATATAATACATTAATAATCCGCACAAGCCCAGAATTATATTTTTTGCTAAACTTTCACAAAGTATCATATCTTTGGAAACTGTACAACAGAGACATATATTATTAGACCACTTTTGTTTACAAAACATAAGCTTTCATGTGACAGCATGAAATTTGTCTCTGAGTGTATGTTTATTGATTTATTTATAGACATCAAAAAACATATGCTTGATTATATAAATAGTGATATATATATATATATATATATATATATATATATATATATATATATAAACCACTGGATATCTGTCAAGATGTGCAACTTACATTGCAAATATCAATGACAGTTTATTTCAACAGCAACTGAGGTTTCACCTGATATCATAAAATAGTTTGCAGGTGACTTGGTTTTTGAAATACTGAGTACATATGGAAGTGTTGCTTACTTTTCTAATTGCTGCCAGGCAAATAGCAATATATCCAGTGTAGTATGATATAAACAGACATTGACAATGAATTTTCCTGTCTCTCACCACAGTATGTCATACTGTACTCCTCATTATCACCTATGTCTCTCTGTTACAAAAATATAAACGTAAACAGGAACATATCACTAATAAGTGGCAAACAGAGATTCATTCTTCTACTGCAGGCCATCCACCTAAACTAATAAACTCAGTGCTTTTTGTTAATAAATCTGTGCCCTTTCTAATGCTGCCTATAATTAGCTGGTAACTCACTTAGTGAAAAGAAGCCAGATTGAAAACTGATCTGGACACCATGAGGAGTTAAGGGCATCAATTGGATGTGTATACAAAAAATGTACTATAAGCTTGAATGCATTAAAACAAGTTGGTTGTGTGGAAGCCAGGTTTCAATGGAGTTGAAAGCCTTTTGAGTAATGGTTTGAAGTTTGGGAAGACTATCAGCTATGCAAATGACAGAGTCATCTGCATACTCTATTAGAGTAGTCTGTTGTGAGGCTGTATGGCAATCATTGATAAATACGTTAAAAAGTAGAGGGCCAAGAATATAGTCCTGTGGGACACCAGTATAGATGGTAAGGAAAGAGAGTCAGCAGGGAATGATTTAACTGACTGATACAAGTCAATCAATACTGATCAAGAGAAATCTTGATGAGTGGATGGGAAATAGAAAATTCACCCCGGGGATCACTCCAGTGGCTTTACTCGACAGAGGCACTGAGAACTAATGTTGGGTGGCACAATGCCAGGGTAGTCATACGGGCTAGGCTTGTAAAGGCCCCAGGGCCATTAGCCTAGTACACACCTATGAACCCATGAACAAGTAATTGAGGTATTGAGGGATAAAGTTCCTCATACAGAAATGCAGTGCTGAAAGTTATCTTAAACATAGTTTCAATGGGTCCATTGTCTGATGAGTTTAATTCATCTGCTTTACTTTTGAAAGCTTTTACTTCAGTTTCTCATAGTAGATTAATATATTTATAAAATTTATCAGCTGCATATCATACTCTTTGTTGTGTTTGAACCTACATCAAGTGAGCATTGTATATCTTTTCAATACCTGACAAGCTGGAATACCTCTAATGCTGTAGAAATACTACCTGTAAGTTTAAATAATTTGCACCTCCATAAAGGAAACTAAATCTGCCCAATTTGGAGCTGTCATCACCTAGCTTTATCTGCCAGAAATCCCTGGTTTTCACCTTACATCAAAAATAATTTAACATTTGGTTTGGTTGAGAATACTCCTTCGGCTATAAACAATGTTGTCCTTTATTCACCTTATCCAGCTCTCATAGATAAATGGAAAAGCAAACCATGGCTTACTTCAGAGCAGTAACCTTAGTTTTCACCCATTCTACTGACTTTACTAGACTCTTAATGATACATATTCTTTCTAATCACTTGAATCCAAGCTCAGTTCCCACCCAAAAACTACTGGTACTTGTCTTGATGCATGCATCACTGACATTTGTTTATGATATTCTGCTGAACTTCAAGACTTGTAAATAAATCAAGATAATCATAAATAGTATTACTACAATGCTTTTCCACAATATTCAAGATGCCTCTGCCAATATATAATGTGTAATCTCTTTGGTCTTGCAATGTGGATATATTTTGACAGTCTTAGCTTCTTACAAGGCACATATCCAAGACAAAACATGACCAACACAGAAAGACTGAAGGCTCTGTCTCTGTACTCTGTACTCTGTATCCTACAGGCTGCTGAGAGGTGACCTGTGCCTGGCCTACAGAGGAACCTCTGACCCTGCCCTAATGGAAATGCTGCATGTCTGCAAATCAAATGAGGCAAGAGTCACTCACTCCAGGGATTTCATCCTAGCCTGTGACATAAACAGAGCATGTTGGAAAGACAGATATGTCTCCCAGAGATTGCTGCTGCTGTGGAATAAACTTCCAATTCACATGAAGCAGAGCTCCTCAATGACCCCATTTAAGTACAGTCTTGACAACTGGATGGGAGACTGTAAATTCACCCCAGGAGTGGCACCTATGTCCCTCATGGACAGGGCCAGTTGGTGCTAATCACTGATTCACTCTGCTAACAATGACCATCTAACCATGGTCAACTTGGGAACAAGGATATTACATGGCTAGACCTCTTAAGGCCCTAGGCCAATTAGCCTAGTAACCTCCTATGAACCTATGACCCTATGAGCAGCTTTTCACAGCTGTAGGATTGTATTCTCATTTATGGTGCTTTGTAGGAGTAGCCATATTGAAGTTGCACTTGAGCAGCAACCATCACAAGCTTAGATGGACAGATATCTTTTCCAACTGTTCTATGTCCTCTTATGGTCAGTAACAGTTTCAAGAATTTATAGAGTTTATCACTGAAAGATGGATACAAGGAAAAGTTCCTGAACAGGCTGATACAAGGTCAAATGAGAGTGTGGATGAATGAAGGAGTATGTTTCTGGGTCCCAGAGTAGGTGGAACAGTTATCACTGGTACCTTTTAGCAATGTATTTCTTTCTTTCCATAAATGTTTACTGTTTGCAATTTTTAATGATATTTAAATAGATTGACTGATTTATGAAGTGATTTATGAAGTGTTGTGTTTCTGCAGTCACCTGACTGATATGTGAAGTGTTGTGTTTTTGCAGTCGCCTATCTGATTTTTTAAGTTTTGTACTGTTCACTGCTGTTATATCTGTTGTTTTTTCATCCATTTTAATTGCTTGCAACCTAATTACTGTTTGTGTAGCCACCTGACTGGATATTAACTGCTGTAGTGTTACCTGTGACAAATCTACTGCTTTTGTTTCCATTATAACCACTTACAACTTAATCACTGTTACAGCAAAGTTTTGGTTAAGTGTCTGGGCAGTCTCTGAGGGAGGATAGTAGTGATCATTCTGTGGCAGAGTATAAGTTGTTGTTTCTAGGATTTGGCCCAGAGGTATGATGTTCATCAGTTCTGATGCCACTTTGCAAGTGTAGCCCCAATACAGACCCCAGAAACTACAGATCCATTATTCTGAAGAGCCACATGTGCAAGGCCAAAGAAAGGATCATAACTGACCTCATACACTACAATATTAAATATCTTATAAGACATGAGCTTCAGTAGCTGGCTAAGAGTAGAAAATGCCTAATGAATCTGGTAAACTTCTTTAAGAGAGAAGCACATACCTTGGGCTTTGGTCGTGCTACCACTCTGCATATCTTGAACTTGCCAAGGCATTTATACTTTACCACATGCTAACATAATTAGCAGACTAAACACACTCCAAACCGATCTGTATGTAGTTAGATGGATAACAAAACTGACTATGGGGCAGAACCCACACAGTGTGGGTGGCAGATGCATCCTTAGAGAGCATGAGGGTAGCCAGTGGAGTCCCATGGTCCTCTGCTATTCAACATGTACTTATCTGATCTCCAAATCAAACACAGGGTGCTCTGAATAACTAAGTTTGCAGATGATTGTAAACTAGATGTCATCCTCAAAACCCCTTCGGACCCGCAGAAGCTACAACTTGAACTTATGCTTGTTTTATAGCAAGTGCACATAAAACGGATTAAAACAAAATGCTAAAAGTGCGATATTCTTGCATTTGGCAAAAAAATCCCTTCACCCAGCTTATATTATAAACTATACCCCACTACAAAATGAACATGTTGTGAGAGACCTTGGAACATGGGTAGATAATTATCTCTCCTTTGATTATCATGTTATGACAGTGGTTAGGAAATCCTCCAATGTGGTACACCTGATATCAAGAGGTATCTCTTCTAGATCTAAAGAAGTCCTTATCTATCTATATTCCACACACTGATCAGGTCCATTTTAGAATACAAGGCTCTCTTTGGGATGTATTCTTAGTAAGCATATCAAACAGTTGGCAAGACCCCAAAGGTTTATATCTAAAACAGTTCCTAAAGGATCTGAGCTACAGGGACAGGCTCGAGGCTCTGTTCATACACTTGGTGTCCTATAGACTCCTTAAGGCCAGTCTGTGCCTTGCTTTTTGGGCAATTAGGGCTCCTCTTATATTTCCACAAATCAAACTGTCCAGCAAACACTAGGACCTGAGATCTGAACCTCCTTTAGCAGATAAATCAATGTGGAGAAATAGATAAATCATACAATAACTATCCCATCTCTGGAATAACCTTCCATTCCAGATCAAGCAATGGGATACACTAAATTCCTTTAAAAAATGATTATGTAATTGGATGAGTATTCAGTAACTCACCACTGGTATAACTAGACTATCATTTCTTCAGAAAGGGATAAGGGTGGCTACTGACAAGGTGTAAATGGCAAAATGGTGTAGTTGCTTTGTATTTTCTAGGATTTCTATGAATTACTTTTCTTAATGACCATGGAGTTGCCACTATTAACAGTTACAAAATTCAGAACTTGTTGAGGAGAAACTCATAATCATCTAGAGAGGGTTTTACCCTGATACTGCTGTGAAATAGGCAGTCATGGTATAATTCCAAAATCATGTATCTGGGTTCAAAGTAGAGCAAAACCAGTGAGTACCAATGAACTCTTAGCTTCTTACAAAACTAATTGCTCAACATTAACAAGAAACCCTTCTGTAAGTAAGCAACGGCTTGGTCATTGTCAGAAGCATCAAGTATAAGTACATAGTGCACAAATAAAAGTTCATGCAGGAAGCCCTGAGGATTCCATCATTAATTTGTCTCAAATTAAATACACAAGTTGGAACTGCTTCTGGTTGTGCTTCCCAGTTCAGATGCACCATACTGGACAATTACTAACAGATACATCTATTACCATAACTGCCTGTATATCTATACCTCTGTTTATCGCAGCATAGCAGTATCTATCTATCTATCTATCTATCTATCTATCTATCTATCTATCTATCTATCTATCTGTCTGTCTAGCAATAACTATATTTATCAATATGTCTTTACGTGGTTTAATTTCTTCAAGTCTTTCAGGTTTCTAATGCCATGACAAGAATGGACCCCATTCCTAAGTTAAAGTATGATTAAATTTCATGAAAATTAGTATTGTTTCAATCTTTGATGTTAGCCAAAAGTGCTCTTTGCAGCACCCACAATGTTCCCAGAATTAACTCCTTCTGCAATTCGTACAGTTACATGTATCAGTAGCATATATAAATAAGACTGTAAATTATTTTTTGTAAAACCCCTTGCTCCTACTACTATTGCGACTGTCTAGGTATCTTTCTTCCACATTGCCCTCATTTCTGCTAGCAACTCCTGGTATTTTATAACTTTGTCTCGCTCTGTACATAAGACACTGTAATCAGTGGATGAACAATTTCAGTGATTAATGCTATTTTTGTGTTCTTTTCAATGACTATTATTTCTGGTTTTCTCACATCTATGATTTGAACTGTCGGCAGTGGGTAATCCCATGTGATAGAAACGTCATCATTCTCTATAATGCTTTGTAGCTCATAGCTTCTCAGCTACTTCAATATTACAATGTTTGCACAATCCCCAATGAAACAGTCTTGCCACATTATTATCCCTTTCAGTATACAGGCCCTCTGCCATTAGTGTATCACAACCAGCAACAAGATGTGTGACTGTTTCCAGTTCTGTTTTACAGTACCTGCATTTGTCTGTTTCTCCCACATGTTCTATGGACTTGGTGAACCAACGTGTATACAGTCCTCTATTTTGGGTTGCTAATATTAACCTTTCATCTTTTGGTTTAAATTCACTTCTCCTTAACTGTTCCTGCATCAGTTCCTAATCAACATGAGGTTGTTCCAGGAGTTTTCTGTACTTGCAACCGTATTTATGTATTTTCCACATTTCTTGCCTTCTCATCTGATCCTTCTCCTTATATATCTTCTTTTGACTTCTGGCACATTCAGTTGCTGACTGATTTTTGTCTACTTCTGGTTTGGTTTCCATTCCTGCTTAACACCTATATGGTTCTGCTAAACTAAGCAAGGAAGTCATCTTAGATTTGTTCTCTTCATGTTTCAAAACATTCACTATGTTTGGATCTGATGGGATCAGCAGATATGTATATAGTCCTACAATTGCAGATTTATACATGTAATTAATTTCGAGGAGGCCTATACCTCCTTCAGAACAAGGAATATGTATTCTTAATGTACATTAATTTTTAGATATCATTTGATAAGGATAAACCATTTTTCTTGTTTTCCTGTCCATCTGATCAAGTATCTTATAGGGCCAGTCAATCACCCCAAAACTGTAGGTTAGACTATGAAGAGCAGACTGGTTTATAGCTTGAACTTTGTTCCTAGATGTTAGGGCTGTTTTCAGTATTAAGGTTAGTCTTCAAAAGTACTCCTAACTAGGTGTTGTTGATATTTGTTCATGTGTTATTGTCAATCTTTCATCATATTTATACATGCTCTCCTGCTCAAGTTATTTTATATCACATTCCTGTCCCAGACTGATATCGTCTTGATGCTGCAGTTTTCCTGTTTTAAAGGTTGCTTTTGCACATTTATCAAGACCAAATGACACTCTTATATCATCTGAGAAAGGTTTGACCACTTGCAGTTGTGTTCTTTCAGTTCCTCATCTGATGAGCTATACAGTTCTAAATCATCCACAAAAAGATTATGAGAATTCTTTACACTGTTGTTTTATGGGAGCCAAACTGTAGTCATGACCTAATATGTTAAGTAGACAGATTAATTGGCTAAGGACAAGACAAAAGAACAGCGGTGACAAAAGGGTCAACCTGGATATCCCCTTTGAATTTTTATTCCTGGGATACTAATTTGTCCTTTATCATGACTTAGCTGCAAAGTGGTTTGCCACTGTTTCATGGTCACTGCAATGTAATTGATCAATTTGGATGTTATCTTATACATTTGTAAGTACTCCTTTATCCATGAATGTGGGATGCTGTCAAATGTTTTTTTTTTGTAATCTCTCCATGCCATACTTAGATTCCTCCCCTTTTTACAGTTCTCCATTATGACTTTATTTAACAACAAATTAATCTTTTTGTTCTATTGCCATGATAGAGTTTTCTTCTGAATGACTGTAAACTCTGTCAATATCAAGTCCAGTATATAGTTTATACATTGTCGAAAGGCAAGTTAGCAGTCTATAGTTTTTAGGACAGCTTGCAGGTTAACTCTTAACGAAAAGTATTGTTTTTCCCGTTATTAACCAGGTTGGTGTCTGTTCGGGGTAAACATATAAATAGTTCTTACTCATGGCTAAATCTTCATGTAAAGCTGTTAATACTTTTGGCTAGAAGTTAGGTACTGCATCTAGGCCTGGGGTTTTCCAGTTAGGAGCTTTCCTTAATTTTGTTTCATTTTCCCTGGCCATTACTTCATCCCATTTCAAATCCTGTACATTTGAATTTCTTACTGTTTATTTTACTTCTCCTATCCAGTCAGCATCTTTGTTATGTCCCACAGGGTCTTCATACATATTTCTCCAAAACGTGTCTATTGTTTATTTTTGGTGGTATTTTGATTCCTTTTGCTTTGTTTACCAGTTGTCCATAAAACGTTTTTAGGACATCAATGAATTGCCTATTTTGTACTTTTCCTTTATATTTATCTGCCTATCTTCTAAGTTTTTTTCTGCCTGTTTATTATTTACAATAGTGTACGATAAATCCATTTCTGTTGTGATACTCTGCATTGCTTTTATCATGTCTATCTTTCTTGACAAGAATCAATAAAGCCTACACTAAGTGTACACAATATGTATTCAAGAACATCCCTCCCACATTTTTGTTCTTTCTACTCACTCAGAGAGATTACACTAAGTGTACATGTAGTCTGCACTTTGTGGTAACCTTTATGAATCCCCCTCAGTATTTAAGGCTGCAAGAAAATCAGTAGGAAGACTACAATTAGGAGGAAGATGGTGTGAGCTATGTCTGTGTTGTCTGTTCACTCCGAATGGTGTACACTTAGTGTAGGCATTATTAAATCCCAGGGTTTTTGATCTGTTCCCTGTTTTATACTCTTCTAATAGTGACACTTCTTGCCTTAATTGCTTTATATTTTTCTCTGTTCGATACTTCCATGATGGCATTTGATTTCTTCCCTTCCTTTCCCATATTGCCCTGTGTTTTTCTGGTTAGAATTTATCTGTTATTAATTTAGCTACATAGTAATATATCCCATTTACTTCTGTCATATCAGATTAATTTTTGTTAATAGTCTTGGTTGCTGTGTTCACTTGTTTTATCAAACTTCTAACATTTTAGGTCTTATTGACTTTATATAGTGTATTTCTTTCATTGATCTTACTATGTCTATCCATCGCCATTAAATCAAGCAGCTCTTTCCTTAAATATTTTTCTTCTAAACTTAGGGCACATTCTTTGCTGTCCATTTATTGTGGAAATTCTACAGAAAGTTCCAGAACATCTTCCTGTGACATTCTCTTCAGCTGCATTCTGCATCATCCATTGCTCTTTCATATGGTAACCCATTGGCCTATCACTCCACAATATTGACTGCATCAGAGTTGCCACAGTTTCCTGCGCCTTCACTTGCTGTGCAACTCCAGCTAACCTTTTGTAGTGGTTTCCTACTGAAGGCTCCAGAGTATCTTCATGTGGCAAGTGATCCGATGCTTCCTGTTCTACCTGTTTCTCCTTAATCTGGGGACCATTGTTCCATCATGCTGGGACATGACCAGAGGTGGATTTTCAACACTAAATCTTTCACTTCGCAGATAATCCATAAATTCAGTTTCTGTTTCTTTACCTTCTCCATTACTAATCCTCTTTTCTACCCCCCTTTTTTCTCATTTTTTTGTATTGTGAAATTTTCCATATTCAGATGCCTTTGCCTGTATTTCTCTTCAAATATCTTTGGTGCTGCTTGTTTGTATTGATTAGGTTTGCTTTCTCCTTTGCATAAATATTGCACTTTATTAAATCCCTTTTTCTTTCCCATGTCCATATTTCTTCTTCAGATGCTTCACCTTTATCATCTTAATTTGGGGGACTCTTTGTTCCATCATCGCTTTCTCCTTTGCATAAATATTGCACTTTATTAAATCCCTTTTTCTTTCCCATGTCCATATTTCTTCTTCAGATGCTTCACCTTTATCATCTTAATTTGGGGGACTCTTTGTTCCATCATCTTGTGATGTTACCGGAGTTGGATTTTCAACACTGAACCCTTCACTTTGCATGTATTCCATAACTCAACTTCTATTTGTTTAACTTTTACTTTAGTAATCTTCTGTTCTACATTCCCCCTTGAGATCTTATTTTTGTACTGTGAAATTTTCGATATCTGGGTGCCTTTGCTTATATTTCTTTTCAAATATCTTTGCCGTTCCTTTTTTCCTGTATTGATTAGTTTGGCTTTCTCATTTGCATAAATATTGCACCATATCAGATCTCTTTTTCTTTACCATGTCTTCTTTTTATATCTTGATTTTGTTCTTTATATTTTTGCACTTCCTCAGTCGCTTCTTTTTCCAAACAGCCTAAGGTTTCTTGGTCTATACATAATGCTTTTTGTGGCTCTGTTGTATTTTGTTGTTGTTGTATCTTTTGGCTTTTCCCGATTAGGGGTCGCCACAGGGGAACTCCAGTCTGCTAATGATTGGCAGTAGATTTTTACGTACCGACTTGCCAGGCCTGATGTACAACCTTCAACGAAGGTACACCCATTCACGTATGTCTCCACACAGAAGACGCTTTAGCTGAGAATCGAACACGACAACGTCTTACTGTGAGGCAACAACGATCTGTTGTATTAATAAATGCAAATTTGCATTTGAAGCTTCTGATAGTTTTCTTGTGCAAATTCTCTCTCTTAATCATTTTGTATAACTTCTGTCTGGAAATTCTGTGCTTCTTGCATAATAATAATAATAATAATAATAATAATAATAATAATAATAATAATAACAATACATAATTTCTTTCTTATCCTCAGTAGTCCACTCTGTCATCTTTATGGCTCTTTTTTGGCTTATCAGTTTTTGTGTTTTTTTGTGGACTACTACTTCCTTCTATAACAGGGGGGCATCTTCCCCCTGAGCTGGGATTAACCATTGTAGGAATGTTTCTGTGTCCTGAGGATTCTACATTGTCATTTTTCCACTCGTGGCACCAGTGCACCTAGCTGGACTGGGCATCTTTTTATCCTGGGACTTCTGCACCCAGCTGTCTTTTTTATTTTTTAACCTACTTCTGTCCATAATATAGCCTTTATAAAATAGTCTGTATATCAGTGTCTTCTTGGTGAGATTTTGTAAAAACAGAGTTCATCTCATGAAGGTACTCACCAAGGCTTGTGGATGAATTCAGTTCCAGCAGTACTACTCTCCTTTGCTTGCAGTTTTTTCATCCCTCCATTTGGACCCCCAAGATACATAGTTAGATGAATCTATATTTGTGTGTGTGTGTGTGTGTGTGCGTGTGTGTGTGTGTGTGTGTGTGTGTGTGTGTGTGCGGGTGCATGTGTCTGTGTGTGTTATGTGTGTGAATGTGTGTGTGTATATACAAATATATCTCTATCTTGAATGACCATTTCACTGAATGACAAATGAAAGGCCATTTTGTTGAATGACAATTTGGCCAAAATTCCATTTGACTCCGTGCGTCATAGCTACGCATAGTATACAGAAGTATCTGAATAAGCTTTGGACGGTGCTTGTGGTGACCTGTACATAATCATTGCTGATGTAGTTTCTACATGTGTACTGGCATTTTCACTTTTCTAAACTTTTGTGCAACCATAGAGTTTGTATATTTATGTAAGGGGGTATGGGGGCTAGCCTCCTGCAAAAAAAGTATTTTTGAAATCATTTTCCATGTGTGTTTTTGACTGTATCACATTTCAGTTATCTTGAATGTGATTAAATGGTGTTTCGGTGAAATCCAGTTTTGATTGTTTTGAATGAGTGAATTTCTTTTAGTGAATTGGTTATTTAGCCAGTTGACATAATGATATAAACACACACACACATACACACACGCACACACACACACACACACACACACACACACACACACACACACACACACATACACACACCCCTGTTAAAATGCCAGGTTTTTGTGATATAAAAAATGAAACCACAATAAATCATTTCAAAACTTTTCCCACCTTTAATGTGACCTATGACCTGTAAAATTCAATTGAAAAACAAGCAAATCTGTTAGGGGAAAAAATATAAAAAATAAAAAATGTATAATACACCGGTTGCATAAGTGTGCACACCCTTACACTATAACTTTGTTGTGTGTGCACACCCTTAAACTATTACTTTGTTGAAGCACAGTTAAACTTAATTACAACATTCAGTCTACTTAGATACACTCCTGCCATCAATTAAAGAGACTCTGATTAACCCCAAATAAAGTTCAGCTGTCCTAGTAGGATTTTCCTGACATTTACTCAGTTGCCTGCTACAGCAAAAGCCATGGTCTGCAGAGAGCTTACAAAGCATCTAAGGGATCTCATTGTTGAAAGGTATCACTCAGTAGAAGGGTACAAAAAATTTTCCATAGCATTGGATATACCATGGAACACAGTGAAGACAGTCATCAAAAAATGGAAAAAATATGGGAAAACAGTGACGTTGCAAAGACCTGGGTGTCCCTCCAAAATTGATGAAAAGACAAGATGAAAACTGGTCAGGAAGGCTGCCAAGAGACCTACAGCAACACTGAAGGAGCTACAAGAATTTCTGGCTAGTACTGGTTGTGTCCTACATTTATTTATTTGTTTTACATTTGTTGACCGGGCTAGTCCAGCTGGATATATGTCCATTTTCAGCAGAGGCCCGGGGAGAAAAGCTCCTCGAAAACACAGTAAAATTTATATGTAAAAATAACAATATTTAACAGGTACAGGTACAATACAAAATTAAACAATTTTATACATGATAGATTTTACAGATGTGGGTACATTAATGTTTGTGTCTTTCGGCTTTTCCCGGTTAGGGGTCACCACAGCGGAACTCCGGTCCGCTAATGATTGGCAGTAGATTTTTACGTGCTGGCTTGCCGGGCCTAATGCACAACCTTCAACGAAGGAACACCCATTCACGCATGTCACCACATAGAAGACGCTCTAACTGAGAATCGAATGGGCAACGTCTAACTGTGAGGCGACAACGCTACCGCAGCACCACCACCGCAGTACAGATATGGGTACATTAATATATAAGCAAATATTTTCACTTCAAAACATGTTTGATTACAGAATCATATGACTTGTAACATTTGTTAGTATAGGTAGGTAGTGTTGAAGACATTTTAGGGATATTGATGAAGACATTTTAATAAAATATAAGGCCTGTTATCTTTATGGTTTTCAATAGGCAATTAGTATATACAGTTAATAAGACAGGTGTCTTTGTGAAAAAAAGAATGTGTAGTTAGTCTGGGTTCACACAGGGGCATAACCAATGGGATTTAAGGTAGGTTTTCAGCTTGCTTTTAAATTGTGTTAGTGAAGAAAGGGAGGTCAGGTCACTGGGGAGAGAGTTCCAGGTTTTACCCATGGTATTAGAGAACAAAGAGTCACCAGCCATATTGTAGGTTTTACCTATTTGTACTAATATTTTATTAGATGAGCGTAGGGTCTTAAGGTTGTTGTAGGGGGTGATAAGGTTGGTAAGAATTGGAGTGTTAGTAGGCTGATACAGGATTTTGTAGGCAACTATTAATTGTTTGAATAGAAGTAAATTTGGCAACTCTAGCCATCCTAGTTGTTCATAATTAGTACAGTGATGGGTTTTGAATATAGAGCCTGTTGCAAATCTAGCAATACTGTTGTAGGAGACAGCCAGTTTGTTCAAGTTGTTTTTTAAGAGGTTAGTATATATAGGGGAGGCGTAGAGGAGGGTGGAGATTAGGTGGGTCTGGGCAATAGTAGACCTTGCCAGTGAGGTAAGAAAGGATTTGATTCTATAGAGGGAGCCTAGTTTTTTGTTGTCTGTTTTTACGGTACTGTTAATGTGAGTATCAAAGTTAAGGTTATTATCAATTAGTACCCCTAGTAGTTTTGTGGTAGAGTTAGGGGATATGATGGTTCCATTGTTTGATGTAACGGTAAAGTATAGTGGTGTGGCCCTACGGGTGGGAGTAATAAGTAGGAGTTTGTTTTTTTTGGGGTTCAAGATGAGGCAATGGTGAAGTAACCATTCCTCTACTGTGTTAAACACATTTTGGGTGATGGACTGAAGGTCTGATGGAGTGGGGGCTGAGCATATTAATGTGGGGTCATATGCATATTGTATTGCAGTAGCTTGAGGAATTACAGAATGTAGATCATTGATAAAAATAGAAAATAGAAGAGGTCCAAGTACAGAGCCTTGGGGGACACCGAGTGCAATGGGGATATGGGGAGATAAACTGTTCTCCCACAGAACAGCCTATTGCCTATTGTTTAAGTAGGATTGAAACCATTGTATAGCCAGTGCATCTAGAGATAGGTTTTTGAGCATGTTTATGAGAACTTGGTGGTTAACTTTATCGAAGGCTTTAGAGAGATCAATAAAGAGGGCTGAGGATAGAATGTTGTTATTGCGATTTTTGTTAATACAGTCAGAGAAGGATAAAAGGGCAGTTGTAGTGCTGTGAAATGGCCTGAAACCATGTTGGGCAGTTAGCTAATAAGTTGTTATCTATTAGGTGTTTTAACAGTTGCCTATGAATGCATTTCTCCATGATTTTTGCCAGTGGAGATAGTATAGCAACAGGTCTATAGTTGGATAATTCCCTGGAGTTTCCACCTTTATGCAGGGGGATAATATGTGAGATCTTCCAAATAGATGGAATAGTTCCCTCATAGATTGTTCTGTTAATCAGAATGGAGATGTGGTAGGCTATGGCATTTGCAGCTTTTTGCAGATATTCTGCAGGAAGGAGATCAGCTGCGGTGGTGGTAGGTTTGAGTTTCAGAATAAGGGTATGGATAAGGGATGTAGGGACAGGTTTCAGATGAAATGAGGGAGGTAAGGTAGTAGTAGAGGAAGTCAGAGATGAGCTGTTAGGAGTTAGTTGATTGGCAAGAGACTGAATGGTCTCAGTGAAGAATGTGTTAAAGGTATTGGCAATTTGCTTTGGACTATCATGGTCAGTACCTACTGGGGTGGGTGTGACAGAACGGCCTGGGTGTAAAAGTGTGTTAATCCCTGCCCAGAATTTTTGTGGTTTGTTCTGCTGGGTATGTTGGAGTTGAATGTAATAGTTTCTTTTGTCTGACAGAATGGCTTTTTTTGTATCATTTCTTAGCTGTCTGAACTTTAAGTGATCCTCTGGGCTTTTAGTAGTAAGCCACTTGGCCCAGACTTAATTTCTGATGAGCATTTTTTGTTTGGTTGCTTTTGAGAGCCAGAGGGCAGGTTTATTCCTAGTTCTAATGGTTCTTTTTGGAGCATGGAAGTCTAGAATACATAAGAATTTAGTATTAAAGTAGATTACTGCTTCCTCTAGAGATAAATTTTGAGGGGTGACCAGTCGCATGCTTTCAGTTCAGTTTGGAAGATGTCAGGGTTAAAATTTTTGTTGCTCCTTATTGTTCTATAGGTGATTGGGCTAGGGATGTCAGTCTTAAATCTGATTATGAAGGTGAGTGCATGGTCGCTTATATCTTTGGGGAGGGTCCCTACTTTGTAAGTTTGGTGATGGCTATTTATTAGAATCCAGTCTAAGGTGCTTTTGTTGTTATTGAGTTTATTGGTCCTTGTGGGGGAGCTAATAGTTTGAGTGAACCCATGTAGGTTAATATGAGTAGAAGGCTGTTCAGAAGTACAGCTTTTCCAGTTGATATTAAAGTCACCGAGTACTATTGTTTCTTGGGGATAGTTGGTGAAAAGCCAATTTAGGATATTTTCTAGGGTGCTAGAGTTATTCCTGGGGGAAGGTAGATAGCAATAATATAGATGGATTTACAGCTATTGAGTTGAATTTTGGAGATAAGTATTTCTTCATTACTAGTTAGAGGGGGGTTAGAGTCAATAGAGGTCACCTGTAATCCAGATTTGTATAATATAGCTACTCCACCTCCCTTCTTAGCTTTTCGGTCTAGATGTGACCACAATGTCCCATATTCTCCACATGTCTGGACTATGGGGTAGGGTTGCAAGATGGAAGCCTTTTCTTACACAGAAAAACATCCAGGCCCAGCTAAAATTTGAAAAACAATACCTCAAGTCTCCCAAAAGCATGTGGGAAAATGTGTTATGGTTTGATGAGACCAAGGCTGAACTTTTTGGCCACAATTCCAAAAGGTACGTTTGGTGCAAAAACAACACTTTGCATCACCAAAAGAACACCATCCCCATGGTGAAGCATGGTGGTGGCAGTATCATGCTTTGGGGTTGCTTTTCTTCAGCTGGAACTGGGGGTTTTAGTCACGGTGGAGGGAATTATGAACAGTTCCAAATATCAGTCACTTTTGGCCCAAAACCTTCAGGTGTCTGCTAGAAAGTTGAAGATGAAGAGGAATTTCACCTTTCAACATGACAATGACCCCAAGCATACATCAAAATCAACAAAATAATGGCTTCACCAGAAGAAAATTAAAGTTTTGGATTGGCCCAGCCAGAGCACAGACCTAAATCCAATAGAAAATCTGTGGGGTGACCTGAAGAGGGCTGTGCACAAGAGATGCCCTCACAATCTGACAGATTTGGAGCTCTTTTGCAAGGAAGAGTGGGCAGATATTGTCTAGTCAAGATGTGCCATGCTGATAGACTGCTACCCAAGAAGATTGAATGCTGTAATTAAATCAAAAGGTGCTTCAACAAAGTATTAGTTTAAGGGTGTGCACACACAACAACATATTAGTTGAAGGGTATGCACACTTATGCAACCAGCGTATTGTATGTTTTTTTATTTTTTATTGTTTTTCAATTGAATTGTACAGGTTATAGGTCACATTAAAGGTGGGAAAAGTTTTGAAATGATTTATTGCGGTGTCATTTTTTTATATCACAAAAACCTGGCATTTTAACAGGGGTGTGTAAACTTTTTATATCCACTGTATATACATACATACATATATAAAACATGAGGTCAGGTGTGAACCACAGATATGGAGCTATAAGGCAGTGATCATTTCAGCATCTTACTAAAAGTTTATCTCCACAGGAGAGGCTAACATTGGCAGTAACAGCTTTAAATTGGTAGAGAGCTGACTATAGATAGATAGATCAAAATAAATATAGATATAAAAGAAAGTTAAAATGTTAAAATGCAACAGCAGATGAGTTAAGAAGTTCTTTGTCAGTCATATGCAGCTTAGGCACACAGTTATTCACATGTACCCACCAGCAGGTATTATTAATGTAAAGAGGATTTTCTTGCATTAAAACATGGAACATAGACATTGAGAATTTGGGTACATTGCTTAAAGATGGCATGTGCAGTCTGTTATGCATATAATAGCAAGCATCCAAATGCAGTGGTAAATTAATGTATCCCAATTGTTCACTAAGGCCACTTTCAAGGCCTCGAAGATTTTTGTACAGTAAATTATATCCATGAGAAGGTTTCAGTCTACTAAAGCATAACATATGGAGTGATAGAATTTACCAGGAACTCTGACTTATGATTCTTAAAAATTGAATTCCATTCTAATAAGGTTAAATATAAGAATTATACCCATGTGTGTGAGTATATTTCATTGCTTATTTGAATACAAATATGTTTATCTATAAATTTTAACATAACTATGTATATGCAATATTTAAACAGCAAACTGACAGCATTACAATTAGCACAAACACTAAATAATGCAAGATGACACTATTACAGGTAGCGAATAAGAGAAATATATGTTGTGATGAATGGGTGTTGAGGTCTAAAATGCCAAATTCTATGAAACATGGTTTCTCGCCAATATGCAGACATTCCATTTTCATGATTTTCAGGACATTTTCCTAAATGAACAGAAAATCAGCATTGTAGCAAGCAGTTCTACAGTTTAGACCACACAGGGAGTGCTGCAGCGCTCATGTTTTAATTAAAAAAAAAAAGAAACAAGCAAGTCATTAACAGCTTATAGCCACAGTTATCGGCACAAATTGCCAGGTGATACACAGTCAAAGTTCATTCAGCCATCCAGATTGCTCCCATATACACAGAAACCCGTAGCTGAACTTTACATATATACGAGAAGTAAAAATATATCACACATGCCTATGATTGGTACTATATATGTATATATGGAAGTGAAAATATTAAAATTGGATTATGGCAGTCAAACATTTGAAGGCCTATAGGTTGTAACCTTTACAGCTAACCCCATGATCCTATAACATTCAACAGGATTTTGTATTTCCAGATTAATACTGCAGATACAAAAATACCCATTAACTGCTGAAAATTAAAATAATACCTTGTTAAAATAATATTAATCCTTCCTGGAACCTCGGCTTGACCAGCTTTCACAGGGAAAGCTTGGTTAAGCCAAGGTTCCAGGAAGATTTTATTTATTATTTTAATACAGTTTTATTTCAAATTTTCAGATTTTTGTAATTATTTTGTATATTTTATTCAAAGTTGTATTGCATATTGCTGCAGGTAAGAAAGATGGTAAAACATCCTGCTGTACAACATGTGGTAGCTCTATTATCTGTTCTGCTGTCAAATCATAAAACAGAAAATGTATCTGAAATCACATTAGTTAAATAGTAAAGATAACTGATTTGTGATGTTCAGATGAATCATAGAGTAAAACATGCCAGTGTTTCTGTTATTTTAAGGCACAGTATTCATAATACTGAATGCTTACCACTTCAAAGATTTTCAGATTAGTGTTGAAATTTGGATGTTTCTGGTAATTCAGTAGAAGTTCTGACCGTACTCCTTTTCCAGCACATTCTATCTCTACATAGGGTCGGACTGCAGCTACTAGCTGTGGTCTCTTCAGGTCTCTCAGACCCCAAAACAATACCTTTTAAATATAAAAAGAGGAATTTTTTATTTAACCTTCCAGACATATAAACACTGATGTCAAACAATAACTTCTAAACATACCTCTCAACCTCTTAGAGCAACAAATCTGGACGAAGCCAAAAATAATGTCTGGGGGGGCAAAGGCCCAAAATCAAGGACAGATTTTAAAATTGCTCTCATAAAACTAGAGCATTTTAAAACTACAGAGGCTAATCATGAATATGGTATTTATTATTATTTATATAGTACTGGCTGTTAACCAGGTTGATGGACTGTTACAAGACCCTTTTCAGACACTAGCCATGCCATAAAGGCATGTACAATTCCTTAACAAAAGAGTAACAGTAACAAGAAAATACAAACATTAGTAAATACACAAGAAAGGTACAAGACCTTAACAAGCAGTTATAAGAAACATGAGATCATACAATATTGGAGACAGTTACAGGCATGAACAGAAAGATTTGTACATAATGCACAACCAAGGATAACTTAAGGTGTACAATGTACAGTTTGTACATAATGCACAACCAAGGATAACTTAAGGTGTACAATGTACAGTTTGTACATAATGCACAACCAAGGGGAACTTAAGGAGTACAATGTAGATTTAATAAATAATGGAAAACCAAGGTAAAAATAGCTGTGATTTCTTGGGGGCTGAATAGCCATGATCCAGGAAACAAGGGAAGAGAGAAAGGAAATGCAAAGTATAAACAATATATACAAGTGAAGCAGAGTCATAAAAGAGGAAATAAGAGATGAGAAGAGAGAAAGGAAACATAAAATATATGGAATACATATACAAGTGAGCACAATCAAGAGGATATGGTATAGTTAACAATCAATTTGCTCTGGAAAGTAGTAGTCTAATTTGTATAACTGCAAAACCAAGCTTCCTGTGATCAGCAGCCTCTGGACAGACCAAATATCAGAAAACAAACTGCAATAATATGGTCAAACACCAAACCTCTCAACTGTCCCTATTGTTGAGGAATATTCCTATTTTCAGGCCTGATTTACCCCTGCATATGATATCCCCCTTTTTGGAGGCATGTACATATTTTCAGGCATAATTTTCTCCTTCACACAATTTTCTGAATCCCTCTCATCATGTGTGATTTTTGAAGCTGTCTAGTACACAGAAAAGCTCACTACATGACCAGCATACTAGTGGTAATCATAATTCAAAGAAAAAAGGATACGCACCCTACATCTCCACTTTTCTGAAGCAAAAATAAATGACCTTGCATGATGGAATTTTGCAATACAGTTCTAGATTTTACACTTTCTCTTCAACAAATATGCTTATATTTTTCCATCATATTTATCACTCTCTGCTTTTTAAACATGTATTTCTGAATAGTATCTCACATTTCTACTAGAAGGAGAAAAAACGTATTTGGTAATTAGTATTCCTATTTTGTGCTAATTAGATGCCCAGATTTTTAGCTGGATTTTCCTTCTTTTGAAGGCCTTATTTTTACTATTTTCATTGTGTGCAGGTTAAGAGGTGTGCGATACAAGGAAACTGCTCCAAGCTAAAACTGATGGCCTCAGGAAAAGCTCTTGCAAAACAAGATGCATCTTGTGGGGCTTCACAAAGGAAATGAGAAAAGACTGCATCGTTTTTCAGTGCTTTCAGATGCCTTAATCATTATTTCTTTTTCTTATAGAATACCAACAGGCATAACAAGAGCTGGGTCCAAAACAAATTAGTACATTTTCAACACAGAGAGAGAGAGAGAGACTCAATGTTTGAAGAACCCACAGGAAAAAAGTGGTGTGTGTGTGTGTGTATGTGTGTGTGTGTGTGTGTGTGTGTGTGTGTGTGTGTGTGTGTGTGTGTGTGTGTGTGTGTGTGTGTGTGTATCTACACACACACACACACACACACACACATATATATATATATATATCCCCTGCGTTTTGTCGATTGCCTTTTCTTTGACAAATGTATGGGGTGTGGATTAATGTTGTTGGCATGGATAGCTGAGCAATGGAAGTATCAATGGTCTGTAATGTTAAAACAGGTAAGTGGGGTTGGACACATGATGTTTCTGCATGCGTATATGGGTTAAGGTTAGGGTTGGGGATGAGTGTGCAAGTTTGTATATTTTAGGGTTAGGATCATGGTTAGGTTAGAGGATATAGTGTTGTTTGTGTGTGTTTGTGAATGTTTGTGTGGCCTAGTGTGTATTGTATACTAGCAGTGTTACAGGAAGATTTTTATGAAGATAAGATGTAGGGTTAGTGTTTCGGGGAAGGGCAGCTTTAGGGTTAAGGTTAGCACACATTACTAAGGTCATGCAGGAAGGCAGAACACCCTGCCCTCATTAGTAATGGGTGCTAACCCTATACCATGTAGCCTTGTATTATCAGGAATAGAGGTACACTGTCCAAGGGATAGTGCACCACATTAGTAGCATGCACAAGTATCCAGACAATGCCCCCACTATGTCATACTGGTAGAATGTTTGCATAAATTGCCCATGAATGGACACCAGTAATTGTCACTCACAGTGGTGCTACAGGGGAGTGTGATGGTGTTAAACTGTGTACCCCTGATAGACTTACCTAATAGAATGCACTATACCACGTTCATGAGAGTGCTAATGCCCAGAGCTGGAGGCAGCCATGGATACTGTGGACAGTGACTCCATCTACAAAATGGTATTTGTGCTATCCACCTAAGCCTGGTACACAATTGCGCAGTGTGCATCCATCCCCTAGTAAAGTCACAGAATGTAGATTTCCACATTCACATGGATGCTCAGGCATATCTGCTCCAGGTCCCTCTATGCCATTTCAGTGGGCATGCACTGCAGAATATCCACTAGTCCCTGCAGCAGTACCTGGTCCTCCCTATACAGCACACACAGCATATCTGACATGGGGGTGAGTGCTGGTTGTCTATGTCTAGCTCACTATACTGTACATCCACTGATTGCTACCAAGGGTGACTTCTCATTTATCCCCTTCAGCCTGTCAGTCCTCTGTCATGCCTTGTACAGTATTACCCCACATACTTCACCTCTGTGTGACAGTCTAGTACTTTAACTGTACCCTTCTGCAGTCACTATAGTTCTTAGGTCCATTGCTAGTAGCCCTGACTGCTCTCAGTTTGCCTATATGACAGTGCATTCTGACACCGACTATATTCAGATTCTCTATAATGCTCACAGTGGTACAGTTGCCTACAAAATGGCAATTGTACTATCTACTCTTATTGGTAGCTAATAGAGTATAGCTCATGTGCTGTATTGTAGCTACCAATAGCAGTAGATATACAGGACAGGTACCAAAGATGAGACATACGCCCAAAAAGGTGTAGAAATCCAGGAAAGTTTGTTGGCTCAACACAAGTTTATTGTATACAGTTCCAAAACGCACACCAAGCAAACTGGCACAGATTAAAAATAAACTTCACATCCACCATTAACGCAATTCTCCCAATACGTTTTCGTCATATAACAGACTTCATCAGATCAACACTCTAACCCCAACCTTTCTTTGTATATATACACACACTAATTGATCAAATAAATCAATTAATTAATTATCAATCAATAAAATTCTAAATTAAAACATTTAAAACCTATTTTAAATAAGGGAAGTTTCTATTGAAAAACTTCTAGTTATGTACACCTTAATTTCCTTACATTCAATTAAATTAATATTGATAAGTTGTTATACATTTGTGTAGAAATAAATATAAAATAGTAAAAATATTATAAAATAGAGACATTTTGTTAATTCTAAAAGTAAATGAAGAAGGAATAACCGTGCCCCCTAGTGGCAATTTGTTAAAATTACATATAGTGGAAGGAATTCTTTAAAAAGAGTTTGCCTCACATCTTAAAAATCTCTTAAATATTGTATAAAATTGTGTAAAATTGTGTAAAATTGTGTAAAAAAATACTGTAATTCAGGCAGTTTCGCTTCTTTTACTAATTCAAGGTGTATGGATGACCAAAAAAAGAAATATATAAGTATCTAATTAAAAGCTAAATCTAATCATAATTTAGCTGCTCTTAATTTTAAAATGGGGGCTATACTTATGTACTCATTTAGGCCTGGGGTTTTGTTTGCTTCTAGTGACATTTGCCACCACAATTCACGGTATTCTAACCTTTCTTCCCAGGGCCCTCCTCTTGTATCTTTTTCTGTATGTTCTAAAACCGTAAAACTAAAACTAGCTTTCTCACACTTTCTAGTGTGCTTATATAGGGCATTTGTTTCTTTACAATTTTTTATATCATTTAGATGCTCAAATATTCTTCTCTTTAATTTCCTCTCAGTTTTCCCTATATAAAAGGATTGACATACATTGCACATACTAAGGTATACTAAACCTATGGAATCACAATTATAGAAATACTTATCATTAGTTATGATCTTATTTCTACTATTGATGTAGATACTATTGGTGTTAGAAATATTTGCACATTGTGCACACCTACCACACTTGTAGGTGCCCTTTCTCCTTCTATCTTGTGGAACCATGGTATATTTGTTTTCTAATAAATTTTTTATAGTTAAAGAATTTTTAAACAATTTTTAAACACTACCTTGGGCACACTATTAATTCCTAGGTCTAATTCTGTTAATTCTATAAACCTATCCCATTCCTTGTTAAAAATCCTTCTTAATTTATTATTAAATGTATTGTATTCTAAAATTAAAGCTAAGTCAAAGTTTTCTTGTTTATTTTCTTTCCTTGGTTCACTTAAATTGTCAATTACTTTTTCTTTTTCAATAATGGGTGCAAATCTGCCTTCTCTTCCTAAAGAAACCTCTTTTCTAATTTCCTTAGTCAAGTTATTTGGGTAGCCCCTTTCTTGGAACATTCTCTCCAATAAATCACATTCTAAAAGGAAGTCCTGATTCTTACTAGTCATTTTACTTCCTCTCACAAACTGCCCTTTTATTATGTTCTTCTTTACATGTATAGGGTGGGCACTATCGAAATGGAGAAAAGAATTACAGTATGTGGCTTTTCTGTATATTTTGGTTTCTAAATGTCCTTGTTCCTTATATATTTCTAAGTCCAGGTATTGCACCGAATTGTATGTCACTTTATAAGTGAACTGTAAAAAACTACAAGTATTATTCAAATATACTAAAAACTCCTTGAGTTTGTCTTCTCCCCCATTCCAAAAAATAATTATGTCATCCAAAAACCTACGGTAAACTGTCATGAAGGGTTTATATTTACTTTCCAATACAAATTCTTCCTCCCATTTTGATAAAACCAAATTAGCATATGTGGGGGCGCATGCCGCGCCCATCGCCACTCCTTGAATCTGTCTAAAAAATTCCCCATTAAAAAATAAAAAAATTGTTGTACAAAATCATCTCCATTAACCATTTACTTACTATCTTGTCATTATGGGTTATGTTCCTGTTTTCAAAAATTACTTCCTCAAACATCTCTAGGCCTTCCCCATGTGGGATAGATGGAAAAAGGTCTATTACGTCTATAGTAACAAAAATGAGCCCCTCAGTTTCAGTCGTGTCTCCAATGGTGTATAATAGGTCCCATGAGTCCTTTAAAATATGTACTTTTTGCAGCCAAATGTTTTTAGTTTTAATATCTACAAACTTGGCTAAAGAATTAGTTTTAGAACCATTAGCTGCTACTATTGGTCTCAAAGGGGGATCGCATTCATTTTTGTGTATTTTGGGGATTCCAAAGATGGCAGGTACCTTAGGCTTGTCCACTTTTAAAAAATTATAAGTTTCTACCTCAATTAGTCCTTCCACCATCATATCATACAAATTCATATCAATTCTATTGTATGCAATATTTATCTCATTTTTTGACACAGGCTCATATTTGTTCTCATCCCACAATATTTTATACATTCTGGAATCATATTCTATACTTTCCATAATCACAATTCCTCCCCCTTTGTCCGGCTTCATAACCCTTATATTTCTATCTGCCTTTAAGCTATTCAAAATATCTTTTTCTTTTTGATTTAGGTTGTTATCATATGACACCCTTTTGAAATCAACTTTTCTAATTTCTTTCTCTATTATTTTTTCAAGGTTTTTTAATTGGGGGTGTAAAGGAGGGTTGTAAGTAGATTTACGTCTTAAAGAGGATTCATTCTCCTTTGCATGGTTATGAAACAGGGTTTTAAAATTGACTTTCCTTAAAAATATTTTTAGGTCAAACAGTGTTTTCACCACATTTCCTTTAGTGCTTGGAATAAATTTTAAACCTTTGGAAAGTAAACTAAAATGTCCTTCTTCTAATTGCACAGAACTGAAATTATAAATATTAAAATAATTAAAAGTCCATTTATTTCCTTCATTGGTGATGTTACTTGTGGGGGGGTGGGGGGTATGTGGGGTAACCAGGGGGTTCAATAATAATTCCCCCTCCCCCTCCCTCTCCCTCTTCTCCCCCCTCTCCAAAAATTTCCTTCCCTTTCTCCATATTTATTAAAAATTCTCTCTGACCTCCTAAGGGGAGGAAAATCTTCTTCATTTAAACAATTTTCTTCATGTGTCTCTAGATTATCAATAGGTTCCCTAAACTCCATGTTATTGACTCTATCAATATTGCCTCTACCTCTATTTCTAAGGTGTGGGTTGGGGTAACATGTGTTGCATTTATATTCATTCAGATCACGTTCCATCTTTTTGTGTTTTCTTTGAATTAAATCATCTATATTTCTGTCTATTTCCTTTCTCATACTGAAATATTTTGCTTTCTCTTCTTCTATGGTAAATAACAAATCATTAGTTATGACTTTATCCAATGATTCTATTTCACCTAATAATTCATCCTGTACCCGGTTATTTTCTTTAACCATCAATTTTAACATTTCAAGTCCACTTCTATTAAATAAATCTAACAATTCTAAATGGAAATTAGACCCATTAATCACACTGTTAGGATATTTATAAAAGCGTAAGCCTTTGGGTACAATTTCTTTAGTTATACATTCTCTAAGATATGTGTTTTCCACATTTAATGTTCGGTATTTATTCATTAATTTATATAAGCTGTTAATATTGTCCTTGTATGTAAAGTCATTATTATTAACAGCATTGCAGTTCTCTTTTTTATCAAAAATGATTTGTCTTTTTAACCAACAATTCAAGTCCTTGACAGGAGAAACAGTACCTTTATTTTTGTCTGTGCCGTGCCCTTGGTTAGCGCGTTTATCTTTGGGTTTGACAGAAAAAGTTTCCCCTCGACCGGTTTCCTTTAGCAGGCAAGGGGTATCTGCTGCATTAAAACTACTGGCTTCATCGGTCTCCACTAAACCAGTACCTTTTCGCCCACTTAACGATTCATTCCCTGTTGTTTCAGTGGTTTTCCTCTTCTTGCTGTACGACCCTTCGGTCCCAGAAGCACTATTTCCGTTATTAGAATTTTGCACAGCCAGTAACGAGGAGGCCACCGGAGTGAGAAGATTGATCAACTCAGTAAGCTGTCCGACCAGCTTACGTGTCAGCCCAAGGTCTTCCTGTTGCGAGTTTACAGGGACTTCCTGTATTTCATAAAGATGAGACATACTATTGTAGCTTAGATAAACAGCCTGTGACATACATTGATGACTCTAGCTTGGATAAATTGACAATAATCTCTGTATTAAAGCAGATAAATACTGCAGGTAATGTAAACTGGATTTAGATCTAATGTTTAAGGGTGAAAGCACTCTTCCCATTATTTGTATCCTCCTGTCTTTCTTTAGTAAAACTGCATGCCTTTAAGATCTTCTTTGGTCTCCCCCTTCCTTTCTTATTTCTCCTTGCTTGAGACAGTTATTAAACCACTTTCAGCTCTGAGCTAGTACTTTTGCACAGTCAGCACTGACTCAGTGCACTCAACTCTTTTTAATGTGTTCTGATTTTGCTATAAAAGTGTCCCTGCAAGCAAATAGATATGTATTTAACAGTGAAGTCTGCATTTCGTACACCAATCTGCAGGCTATATTTTTATGTAAATTATAAATATTATGGCAGCCTAAAACAAAGAACCTTGCCCACTATAATAGCTCCCTTTCCTAGACGACATCAGTCCCATAGGTACTTTCTCCTTTAGCTGTGCTCAATTCATTGTTTATAGCAGTCCACTGTCTTCCTTCCTTAAGTTTATTTCTCTTCTTGTGTAACCACTTTGAGTTCTCAGCCCATATTTTTCCACAGCTACACTCCTGCATTCTGGCTTACTTTTTCATTGTTTTGCTCATCTGTGGGTGTCGGGTTAACCTTTGGACTTTGCATTTCAAAGTCAATAGAAACCTCCTTACATTACATCGTTATTCAATAAGTGCAATTTTTTATTGTTATCGCCATTAGTCAGGTCAAGGTGATATTGGACTAACTCTATCTACTAAAACTGTGTCCTAAAGCAATAAAATCAAGACTTTCATCTACTATCTCAAAGGCATTTTAAACTGCATTGTTCCTTTAACTTATTTCTCTAAGCAGATTTGTGGCTGCTTAATTTAAGTCACTGATTGTTTCCTTCTCTGTCTCTTTGCCAAGTTTTTCAACCCACTTCATTCGCCCTTGCTAATGCTCAGACTCACTCCGCTCCCCTACCCCACTTCCAATTCCCACACACCCCTTTTACTCTACATTTATACTTCCATAGCATCACTCACATATTCCTCAAACCAATACCATCACTTCCCTCCAGAAGAAAAACAATCAATAGATATTCTCCCAATAGTAACACACAGTCTTGTTTTACACCCAAGACTCTTTCAAACTGTCTTAATCCTTGTCCCTATAACTATCAAATTACATTTCTAAAACCAAACCAGTACCCTGCTAACATTTTCTAATCCTGATTTACAACAAAGATAAAGCATAAGTTAAATAAAATGCTCCTAACTCAGATTACTTTACTATTCCTTCTCATTCTACTAGACTTCATCACCAATTATCAAAGCCAGCTCATTCAGACACCTAGGACTTCAGACAATCCTCACAAAGAATATCAACATCTACCCAGCCTGCCTTTCTCCATAACACCCTATCTCCACAGACAAACACAATCCGATTTATTTTTCTATAAATATCTTAAAACTAAGTATCCACATTTATGATCAAATACCAAACCAAGACCAAAATATAACTGGCTACACCCTTCCTTCTTTAAAATATCAATTCAAAAAATTAGGGGAGATATTCATCCCAACCTTGGTCTCGCTGTTCACAAAACCATCACTTCCAGCCCTAAAACAAACCACTCACCTAGTACATCTCAGCAAAAAACAGAACCCAAACTCACCTTACTAAATATGAACCTAAGATGTATGTGCAATAAAATCCATGGTATAAATGCCTGCTGTTAGAAAAATATGTATTAATGTGTGTATGCTTAATGCCAAATTAATAATCAAGTGTTTTTAAAATGCTTTTCATTCTATTTTTCATGTACTGTGATTTATATAAATTGAGTTTCATATGAGACTGAAAATATGCTTTTCTAAAACTGCAGCATGCTTACTGAAACTTGCAAGTTGCCCTCTGACCTAGTAACTGCTAGCACAGCAATATTCTTGTTTATGCCTTGTGGAAATGTACTTGAGAAGCAGGTGTTTATCTGCTAGGTCAGAAGCATATGAATGAACAATATAAATGTAATGATCTTAGACAAGCAGCCTTGTTCAGAGGATGGGAACCTCTGCAGCCGCAGTAATTTAGAGATAAGGTAGACAAAGGATTATTAGAAAAATGAACTGCTAGCATTGTATTTGATTTAGCTATAGTATCTTGAATGTAACATAACAAGTATCCAACTGAAAGTAACCAAGGCCATGTTGTTTTCCTCAGGAAGTTTCACACAAAAATTGTTTAAATCAGCAGAAAATCATGGGAAAGATGGTCAGCAGATGATGATGAAAAGGTGGTAATCTGTTACGTCAGCATGGTAGGACAGGATTAATTTGATAACCTATAAAAATCAATGCATTTCCTGTTTCTGGTTAGACAAACTCTGTATTAGCATGTTTTTGTCTCCTTGCTGCAAGATTAAAGTGCCTTAACCTGAACCTACCGTGTTTTGATCATTTTTAAAGTATATTTTTCCTTTGACACATACCTTTACACATACACTCTTGATGTAGTCATAGTTTGTGAAACCTGGTTAAAAAAGAAATAAGGGATAATGAGATCACCCCCACCCAGAGACAATATACTCAGGCATGACAGACAAAACAAGCATGCAGGTGGTATACAAATCATCTATAAACATTCCATAACCATCGCCTTACTTCCACATGGAATACCCACATTTAACAATCAGACTCACTCCATGTTCCTAAGCACCCTGGAAACTATTAAGGTCCAACCCAACACTTTCATACTAGGTGACTTCAACTACCCTCCATCAACTGGGAAAACTACTCATGCACCAATACACTGACCCAATGCTTCCTGAAATTCATCAATTCCAATGCCCTAGACCAGCTCATTCTAATCCCCACTAGAGAGAGCAACATCCTTAACCTGGTTATTACTAACATGGGCAACTGATGCTCTACACCAATAGTCAATTCCTCCCTGGTTATATCAGACCACAAACTAATCACCATGGAAATCCACATCACACCTACACTGCCAGCAAAGGTAACCACCATGAAAAACTTCTCCAAAGCTGACTTTGGGCTCCTAAAAACAGAGGTGGCTAACTTCACAGCACTCATGTCAGTGGAAAATAGATGCATGACTGCAGAATCATACACCAATGCACTGTACAGACATGTACACAAATGCATGAAACTAGCCATACCCAACAGAACCAAGATGCTCTCCTCCAAAAAAAGGAAGCCAGTCTGGTGGTCCCATGTCATTAATAAACTCTACAACAGAAGGAAGAGACTGTTGCAGAAAAAGGTTAAGTCCCAAGACTGGAAAACCTCCCTTATTAGCCTCAGCAAAAAGTTGAGATCCCTCATCAAAACCTCTAAAGGCAGAATTGTGGCAGAGACTAAAAACATCCACAAAGCCTTCTATAGTTATATCAAGAATCTCCATGGCAATACCCAGATTTGTTCTGAATTGCTGCACAATGGTACCTCCTACACTGAGCCAACAGATATTGCCAACATACTGGCCGACAGATTCAGTGACAACTTTACCTCTCTCTCCCCCTAAAGGACCAATCACAATACTGGAGGAATGCCAGGCACCGAGCATTACTGCAGCACAGGTTAAAGCTGCATTGTCCAAGGCCAAGAATACAGCTTCCATGGGACCCGACAATATCCCTAGATGTGTTCTACATAAACTACAAAGTGAACTGGCACCACATCTGTGTGCCCTGTTCAATCACAGCTTCACCTCAGGCTTTATCCCTACTGAATGGCACACTGCTACAGTCATCCCTCTCCGTAAAGGGGAAGTGAATACAGACCCTGGGCATTATCGCCCCATTAGTCTGACGAGTCTGATATGTAAGGCTATTGAGTGCATCATCATGGACCTAATTAACAAGGATATAGGGAATCTCCAAGCTCTAGATCCCACGCAATTGGTTTTGTGAAAAGTAGATCATGCCTGCTCAACCTGGTTGACCTATTTGAGTCACTCACCAGAGCTATGGATGAGGGCAAAGCAGTTCATACAGCCTACCTCGATCTGGCCAAGGCCTTTGATGCCATTCCCCACTCAGGAATTATTGACAAACTCACCAAACTAGGCATCAACCCCTATTTCACTAGGTGGGTTGCAAACTGGCTCACAGATAGAACCCACAGTGTGAAAGTAGTGGACTCCAAGTCAGACTGCCTACCAGTTATGAGTGGAGTCCCACGGGGATTGGTCCTGCGTCCTCTCCTGTTTGGCATCTACTTCTCAGAAGTCCAGGCCAACATGGAAGGACTCTGGCTGACCAGGTTCACAGACAAATACAAGCTGGGAGCCATTATTAACTCCCCAAGTGATGTAGACATCCTACAGAAAGGCCTCACTGAGACCAATGACTGGTGTCGAAACCATGGCCTTAAGCTTAATGCCAAAAAAATGCGTCGTCATCCCCTATGGGAAAAACTCAGTTCCCACTAACTACCACATCGATGGGAGTCCACTGAACACTGAAGGCGTTATAAGAGATCTGGGGACACAGGTTGACAGCAACCTCTCCTTCAACCACCACATTGCCACTGTGGTCAGAAAGTCCTTCTATGTGGCATATCTCATTACCAAGGGTTTTGCATCCAGGAAGAATGAAGTCATCATCTCTCTCTACTCTTCCCTCATTAGGCCAATCATAGAGTATAATGCCCTATTTGGCATGTACTTCACTAGACACATGCAACAGCTGGAAGGACCTCACAAAGAGGATCGTAGGCCTTAAACACATGTTCTACATGGACAGACTCAAACATTTCTCTGTCTCATATCATCTACTAAGAGGCAATCTCTGCTTGACTTACAAAGCCATGTCTGACCCAGCTCTGCTAGAAATGCTACATCTAAAGAAATCCCTCTGCACACATTCATCAGAGATCTCAACCTCATTACCTCAATCAACAGAACATGCTGCAGGGACAGGTTCATAACCCAGAGACTGCCCATGCTCTGGAACAGATTTCCCATACATGTCAAGCAGAGCACTTTACTGGCCCTCTTCAAGAGAAATCTTGATGAGTGGATGGGAAATAGAAAGTTCACCCCGGGGATCACTCCAGTGGCTCTACTTGATAGAGGCACTGGGAACTAACGTTGGGTGGCAAAATGCCAGGGCACTTCTATGGGCTAGGCTTGTAAAGGATTCAGGGCCATTAGCCTATAAACACCTACGAACCTATGAACTTCTAACACTTCTAGCACTTCTAAAAATCAGCAATAGATAAACCAAATGTTTAACAGCAATTTATATACCATCAGGGAATAACATTGATACTGCTGAAAGCATCCTGTATTGGATATCCCAACAAATTAACCATGAAACTATAACACATGGAAAGGTAAATCTAGCCTGGCAAATCATAAATTCCACTACCCCCACTGAATCAGTAAACTTGTTCAACTTCAGACAATTAATAACCACACCTACTAGAATCAATAAAACTTTAGGGAGACACTCAACATTAGACTGGGTTCTTAAAAACAAGCCAGGCAAACTGGGAAAAGAAGACTGCCTCTCAGATAGCATAAGTGACCACATACCAATGTATAATATTAAAACTCACCATAACCTAGATAAACATATTATCTATAATCAAATACAAAATACAACCAATTTCAGCAAAGATATTTTCAATGGAACATTAAAAAAAATATAACTGGAATGTACTTAGAACAATTTTGCTAGATACTGCTGTAGAACACTTTAATAACATATTCTTATAGACCTTAAATAATCTAGGACCAGTATGTACTAAAAGAGCAAAGTCCAGCCCTGCACAAAAGAAACAAAAAATCATGACAAAAAGGGATACGGCCTGAAACAATTGCTATAAAAATAAAACTCAAAATGCATTCCAGCAATTCAGACATCTTAGAAACCTTGCAAAACTCCATGCCAAACAAGATAAGCAAAAATACTACACTAACCTAGAAGCCAAACATAAAAACAACCCCAGAATTTTCATCATTAAATAAACTACTCCACTCTGACAAGACCACCAATCCCTCTCAGAAAAACAGACAATACAACAGACTCTATCCCCACACAGTTGAATTCCTAATTTATACAATCAATATTATCTCTCTTAGACACTAATACATCTAACCCCTTCTCTCTACCCCTGTTAAATCAAAGCCACCCACAGCTCTTCAGTTTTAATCCAATGCCTACCTCGCTCATAAGGACGTTAATCCTTAAACTAAAAACTACTTCTGTAGCTGCAGACCAGTTACCATTATCAGACTACCTGAAATAGGCACAGAAGTCATAGCCTTCCCTGTGTCCACACTAATTAATAGGTTAATAGGTCCATAGCAGAGAGATGTGTCCCATTAATGTGGAAAAAAATCCTGCGTCATATCACTGCACAAAGACAACACATCTACAGAGTTTATTAACCACAGACCAATAGTGATTCTCTCCCCTCTCCAAAATATTAGAGAAATGCATCCATATGCAGCTGATGCAATATCTAACCTGAAATAACAATAACAATGCTATTTGTTGTGGTTTCTTAGTTACCTATCTGGAAAGCAACACCATTAATGGCAACAAACCTATTCATCCTTTCAACCAGTAACTCCAGGTGTCCCTCAGGGCTCTATCCTGGATCCTCTCCTAGAAGTGGGATTGTCAGAGAGATGAAGAAAGTAGACAGGAGTATAAGGAGATGAGGTGCATGACAAAGAGAGAGGTGACGAAGGCTAAGGATAAGGCATATGAAGAGTTGTATGAAAATTTGGACACTAAGGAGGGAGAAAAGTACCTGTACCAATTGGCTAGACAGAGGGACCGAGCTAGGAAAGATGTGCAGCAGGTAAAGGTGATAAAGGATAATGAGGGAAACATACTCACAAGCGAGGAGAGTGTGTTGAGGAGATGGAAAGAGTACTTTGAGGGGTTGATGAATGAAGAGAATGAGAGGGAGAGAAGGTTGGATGATGTAGGGATAGTGAATCATGAAGTACAATGGATTAGTAAGGAGGAAGTAAGGATAGCTATGAAGAGAATGAAGAATGGAAAGGCTGTTGGCCCAGATGACATACCTGTGGAAGCATGGAGGTGTTTAGGTGAAATGGCAGTGGAGTTTTTAACTAGATTGTTTAATGAAATCTTGGAAAGTGAGAGGATGCCTGAGGAATGGAGAAAAAGGGTTTTGGTTCCGATTTTTAAAAATAAGGGTGATGTGCAGAGCTGTAGTAACTACCGAGGGATTAAATTGATCAGTCACAGCATGAAGTTATGGGAAAGAGTAGTGGAAGCTAGGTTAAGAAGGGAGGTGATGATTAGTGATCAGCAGTATGGTTTCATGCAGGGAAAGAGCACTACAGATGTGATGTTTGCTCTGACAGTGTTGATGGAGAAGTACAGAGAATGTCAGAAGGAGTTGCACTGTGTTTTTGTAGACTTAGAGAAAGCATATGATAGGGTGCCTAGAGAGGAATTGTGGTATTGTATGAGGAAGTCAGGAGTGTCAGAGACGTATGTAAGAGTGGTACAGGATATGTACGAGGGTAGTGTGACAGCAGTGAGGTCTGCGGTGGGAGTGACGTATGCGTTTAAGGTAAAGGAGGGGTTACATCAAGGATCAGCTCTGAGCCCTTTCTTATTTGCAGTGGTGATGGACAGGTTGACAGACAAGATCAGACAGGAGTCCCCGTGGACTATGATGTTTGCAGATGACATTGTGATCTGTAGTGAGATTAGGGAACAGGTGGAGGAGACCCTGGAGAGATGGAGATATGCTCTAGAGAGAAGAGGAATGAAGGTCAGCAGGACTAAGACAGAATATATGTGTGTGAATGAGAGGGAGGATAGAGGAATGGTGAGGATGCAGGGAGTAGAGGTGGCGAAGGCGGATGAGTTTAAATACTTGGGGTCAATAGTTCAGAGTAACGGTGAGTGTGGAAGAGAGGTGGAGAAGAGAGTACAGGCAGGATGGAGTGGGTGGAGAAGAGTGTCAGGAGTGATTTGTGGCAGACAAGTACCTGTAAGAGTGAAAGGGAAGGCCTACAAGAGGGTAGTGAGACCAGCTATGTTATATGGGTTGGAGACAGTGGCACTGACAAAAAGGCAGGAGTTTGAGGATGTGGCACAGTTAAAGATGTTAAGATTTGCACTGGGTGTGACGAGGGTGGACAGGATTAGGAATAAGTATATAGAGGGTCAGCCCAGGTTGGAAGGTATGGAGACAAGGCCAGAGAGGCAAGATTACATTGGTTTGGACATGTGCTGAGGAGGGATGCTGAGTATATTGGGAAAGAGATGCTAAGGATGAAGCTACCAGGTAACAGGAAAAGAGGATGGCCTAAGATAAGGTTTGTGGATGTGGTGAGAGAGGACATGCAGGTGGTTGGTGTGACAGAGCAAGATGCAGAGGACAGGAAGAAATTGAAACAGGGGATCCGCTGTGGTGACCCCTAACGGGAACGGCCAAAAGAAGATGATGATGATTAATGACCCCCACACATCCAATCACCATGCTAGTTTACTTCAGTATGCAGATGACTCAACATTAACATGTGCAGCCTCAACAATAAATAAGCTCTAAGACATTACCCAAAAATCTTTCTCCTCTGTAGAAACCTGACTCAAAGAATCAAACCTCCTACTCACCCCAAGAAAACTAAGCTAATGCTTTTTACCTCAAAAAGCTGCCAAACTGAAATGCATTTTTTTACTATAGAGTCAGCAAATAATACTTTCTCTGAAACTGTAACTCACAGAAAACTTCTAGGCACTATAATAGATGGCAATCTTAAATATAACTAGGATATACTGCACACCATTACATCTACACACCAGAAACTAGGCTCCCTTTATAGGATCAATGGATTCCTTACAGATATTGCAATAAAAACTCTATCCACCACCTTCTTATTGCCAGCTCTCTTGTATGCTGCTCCTATCCTAACAAACTTAAATGATACTCAAAGAAAAATTCTTGCCTCCTGCTACAATAAAATAGGTAAATTTGCCGATAATCTCCCTCACAGGACCCCCCCCCCCCATTGTCATAGCTTAAAGCAATTAAACTGGCTTGAACTACACAACTACTTAAAATATTCACAACTAACGATAGCACACAAACTCATTTGTCATACAGAAAAATGGCCTGCACTACATAATATATTACTGATTTACTGTCCAGCAAGGGACCTCTGCTCTAGAAACAAATTCTTATTAAATCAACAACTGGCCAGAAGATGAAAGTTTTAATGTAGACAAATAAAACACTCTAGTACCTCAGCACGCAGTCTTCCAGGAGTAATACAAATACAGCAAATACAAAACCTCTTATATAGTCACCTCCATTAGCAGTAAATTAATTATTCAATGAATATTTCTAATTAACTTCAGAATTCAAGCCTAAAGGCAACAGTGTATTAAACTTTAAAATAAAAATAGATTCTTGGTACAATAATTTATCTTTTAAAACACACATTTCTCCAAATTGTACAAAAATTTGTTCAAGAATACAACCCTGCAGTAGAAAGAAATCACTGTTATGTTTTTCTTTAACATGCATAGCAATATTACTTTCAATTTTTTGTTTTTTGATGCCCTTAATATGTTACTGAAGTCTTATTCTAAACTTCCTCTTACTCTCCCCTGCATAATATAAATTACAGGGGCATCTTAAGGCATAAATAATGCCTTCAGTCACACAGGAAAATCTGCCAGGAGAAAAATGGACACTATTTATATTATGAAAATGTATAACCACATTACAGCATACACTACAACCACCACATTAGAATGTCCCCTATAATGAAGGACTCTTGTTAATTACATCTTCAGGGGGAAACAAAAAAACTAGAAACTAAAAAATCTTTTAAATTCCTACCACGCTTGTAGGAAATAGAAGTATAGTGACTAACAATATGTATAAAGTCACTATCGCTCATTAAAAATTTCCAACAATTCTTCAGTATTGTACTTATATCACCACTAAGGCTATAGAACAATAATAATAATATGCATGATAAAGTATATTTTGTATCCACATTTAATAGCCTTTATTCAGTGTTTCGTTGTTTTAAGTTTTCACTGTTATTCACTTTCGGCAAACTCGTCTTGATAACGTGGGTTTCGTCCAAATAAGCTTTTGTTCATTTAAAGTAGACCTGTATAGATATATATATATATATATATATATATATATATATATATATATATATATATATATGTATATAGATGTAGATATACACACACACGCACATATGCACATATATATATATATTTATATATATATATATATATATATATATATATATATATATATATATATATATATATATATATATATATATATATATATATATATATATATATATATATATATATATATATATATATATATATATATATATATATATATATATATATATATATATATATATATATATATATATATATATATATATATATATATATATATATATATATATATATAGATTTATAAACTTTGCTCCGGGCTCACTTCACTCCCCTACTCAACCCCCATTCCTACCCACCTCCACTTCAATTACATTTATACTCTCCTTGCCACTCCTACTTCCTCTCCCAACCACTCTCACTTCCTCCTAAACATATCACATTACTTATTGGCCATACTACCCACCTTCACATCCACTCCTCTTTTACTTTTACCTTCTCTTCTCTCTTCTAATCATACTCTCACCCTCCCTTATATTATCCTCTACAATGTCCTCCTTCACCTCATTCATGAAATACCAACTCCCCTTCACTATAGTTCTGCTATTCCTCACTCACCTTACAGGATTAAGTACACATTCCTTAACTTTTCACCATAACTTAACAGTCCCATACCCAAAACCCAATGAACAATCCTATTCCCACATCTCTCCTAGTCTTTATGTCATATCTTCTCATCTGTGCAGCAAACACCTCACTCTTAGAACTAACTGTTCTTTTCACTACAAACATCATTGCTTAGCACAGTTTTCTCCTTTCTCTCTCTCCAAATCAAAATATTCCTTCCACAAACTTATTCTGTTTATTTCCCCCCTCATGCATTCAGGTGACATGCACCTAACCAAGGTCCCTCCTCCTCTAAAATCCTCCACCTCACTACTATTAATTTCCAAAGCATCTGTAATAAAACCTCTAAGTTTCATGCCTGGCTGACCCAAAATAGAACACACATTCTAGCAGCTACTGTAACATGGCTAAAAGCACATATACATGACTCTGAATATCTTCCCCCTAATTATAATGTAATCAGAGCAGATGGACAACGCAAAACAGGAGGTGGTATTGCCTTAATTTATCCAAATACCTTCAACATATCCCCATCCCAATTCCGTTCCAAACTTCCATAATGCTAAAATTCTAATCACATTTCTTGACATCAGTAGTCCCAAAAAACTCTGTATTATAGTCATATATATTCTACCAGGAAATAACATTCCTGTATTGAAATACATTCTTTCCTGGACCTCCCACACCATAAAAAATGAAACTATTATATTAAGCGATATGAATATTGACTGGGCTGCCACTCTCTCTACCGAATTTCCCATTAGCATCAATATATTCCATTTTACTCAATTAATTAATTCCTCTACTAAATATAACCTTAGAACTAATAAAGGCTCAATTCTAGACTGGATTTTGGTCACAGACCCATCCAAATATCTAACTACTGGCACATTACCAATTTTTTTAGTGATCATCTCCCAGCCTATGCCATTCGCAACTGTGCATATCTTTCAATAGCCCATAATATCAGACTTACACAAAACTTTCAAAATTCTGCCCTCAGAAATTTAATACCATCCTAAAAAGCTATAATTGGCATTGCCTTAAAACCTTGCCTCTAGATGATGCCCTTCTTCACTTTAACAATACCTTTCTAAGTATTCTCCAAAGCTTATTACCAACTCAATCCATTAGAATAAAAAACAATCATGCTCCTTGGCTATTTAAAACCACCAGAGACATTATGAAATCAAGGGATAAAGCTTGGAAGCATTGGCATAATTCAAACAATCCCTTTATCTTTACCCATTGCAAACAACTTTGTAACCTTGCTAAAAAACATATTCACAAAGATAAACAACAATACTTATGGAATTTGCAGTTGAATAAGAAAAATAACCCAAAACTTTTCTAGTCTTCCATCAACAAGCTCCTTAACCCAGGTACAAAAAACAACCCCTGGCCCTATCCTGACATGCCATCTGACCTTATAGCTGCCAAATTTAACTCGTATTTTATTGACACTATAGTTAATCTTACTGCCTCCTATTCATCTCCTCTACCAACTAACCCTCATCCTATGTTCTCCTCTTCTTCTCAGATACTGCACATCTCACCCTCTAATACAGCCACACCAAGTTGTAACAAACCTCCCACTCAAACTGAATTCATTCTTTCTTCTATCCCTACTTCCTATATTAAGAAACTCTTATTAAATCTAAAACCCTGCTCCAACTCAGCTGACAGCATGCCCGCCAAATTCCTGAAGCAGTAGCCTATCCCATTAACTTTTTAATTAATAGATCAATCCATGAATCATATATTCCCTCTATTTGGAAAATAAGCCATTATCCTTGCCCTCCACAAAGGTAGTGCTTCCTCTGATATTTCTAACTTCCGACCTATAGCTCTTCTATCCTCAATATCTAAAATTCTCGAAAAAATGCATCCAAAAACAATTAGTTAACCATTTGCTCTGCAATAGTATCCTCTCCCCACCCAACATGGATTCCGTCCCAGCCACAGCACTTCCACTGCACTAATATGCTTTCTAGACACCATAAACAAGATTTGTGACTCTGGGTCTATAGCATCTGCCCTATTTCTAGATCTTTCTAAAGCAATTGACACCATATCCCATACTATCCTTCTCTCTCAACTCTCTCCCATAGGCCTTTCTTCTCAGTCTCTTAACTGGTTTAGAAGCTATCTGTCAGATAGGCAACATGCTGTCAAATGGCAACATTCTATCTCTCCCTACCTCCATAACCCTACTGGTGTCCCACAAGGATCCATCTTAAGTCCCCTTCTTTTTAGCATAATCATAAATAACCTTCACCAAGCATTACCCCACACCTCCCTAGTCCACTATGCAGATGACTTGAATATAGTCTGCCCTGCACCTAACCCCATTATTCTACAACACATGACCCAAACAGCCTTCTTAACTATTGAGACCTGGCTTTACAAAAATCATCTATCCTTAAATGCCAAAAAAACTAAGCTTATGTTGTTTACTCCTAAAAAGAACACTGCTATTAATAGATAAGACTTTAACATTCTCTCACTGAACTCAATAAAAACTGAAATTGTAGCTAGTACCAAATTGTTAGGAGTCATTATAGATGAAAATCTAAAATTTGATTTACATATCCAATGCAACATATCAAAAACCCATAAAACACTTGGCCTACTTTACAGGCAAAATACATTGCTTTCCTCACCAACTAAACAAGGTTTAGATCTCTCTTATTTGCTTCCCTCTTTAACCTATGGTGCCCCCCTACTAACCAACCTCCAGTCCTCCCTGAAACAAAAATTAGAGTCCTGCTACAATAAGATTGCCAAATTCGCCTCTAATTCCTATCATTCTACCCACCACTACACAGCCTTGAGAAATCTCCAGTGGCTTGAATTCCCACATTGCTTACTACTGCTTCAGCTTACTACCTCCTACATCACTTTGATATGAAAACCAAAACCTACTACAAATCCACAAACCCAACCTATCTGCAGGTAATCTCCTAAACAGCCGGACCACTGTTAGATTCTGGAACAATCTCCCCTCACATGTCCACTTCATTCACCAGCCCACCAACTTCAAAAATGCCTTACACAAGCATCTCCTCTCTAAGTGGATTTGTAACTGCTCAGCCCAGACTGACGCCATTACTTAACTCCTTTGCCCCAGACCCAGTACTGCTTCTTCCTAACTATCTAACCTCCATAACTTCATAATTCTCCAGTAGAATTAATCCGATTCTTCCTGAATTCACCTCAATATCTCCTTTACCCACCTAGGTATACAACCTACTAACTATATCCTATTAAGCTTCTGTCTACATGTATTTTCCTCATTGCCATTTCTTGCACTTCCTCCATACTCATATTCTGATTTTGAAACTGAAGCAATAACATGAAAGTTGCAACATGAAAGCAATACCATTATTTCTTTAATTTGAAAAACCTGTTCAGTGTAACCTAAACTACTTTTCTCTTATCTAATTATATTGTCTTTTGTATCAGTTATTCTGTATTGTAAGAAATCTTGTAAACTCTGTAAACCAGTTGGTTGTTGTTAATAAGTAATGGAGCTTGTAATATGTAATTGGAGCTTTTCTCCACGGGCCTCCACTGAAAATGGTCTCTTTAGCCCAGTGGACCTTCCCGGTAAACAAATGTCAATAAATAAAATAAAATACACATATATATATATATATATATATATATATATATATATATATATATACACACTTCCTTGCATTTCTTCAAAGCGTAAGTAAATGAATATTTGTTATTCACTTACACAGTTAATTGTGGATTTTCAGTAAGGATCGGAGAGTGGAAGGAGGATTTAGATTTAGGGGGAAAAGTTTAGATTTAGGAAGCAGGAGGGAAGACAAGGTTAGGGAGTGATCTTGAAGTTTCAATTTAGGGAGCGGAAGAGAAGTCTTCAAGTTAAGAAGCACTCAAGGAGTTTAGGTTTAGGGAGCAGGAGGGGAGTCTTATGGTTAGAGTTGGGTTCTTTGAGGGCTATGTAGTTTAGTAGGGTCAGGTTGTTGGAGGGATATGTAATTCAGGAGGGTTGCATTAATTTGAGGTAGGGAGAATGGGATTATAAGGTATTTGATATTTTAGTTGTCTTTGTGGGCTTAGAATGTGATGAAATTTTCACTGATGTGTTTTTTTGCTTAAACATAGACCTTATATATACAGTATATGTTATATATATATATATATATATATATATATATATATACATATACATATTTTTTTTTATTTAACATTTATTTACTGGGAAAGTCTGACTGGGACAGTGCCCATTTTCAGTGGAGGCCAGGCAAAACCATATATATATATATATATATCTATAAATATATATATATATATATATATATATATATATATATATATATATATATATGTATATGTTATACTCTATTGTATATCTATATCTATATATGTATATCTCTATATCTATCTATATATATATATATATATATATATATATACACGTACACATACATACATACACACATTAACACATACATAGACACATCAAATATTAGATACAGATATTAGATATAAGCATTTTAATACCTGCCTTCTTTTAAAATAATATTGTATCATAAAAATCTTTTAAAATAATATTGTATCATAAAAATAATATTGCCCAGGGTAACCATGTGTATTTGGTATATAGATCCAAAAGCATACCAGTAGATGAAAAAATCAACACATGTGAGAGATGCAACCATATAGCCAAACTGGAGGCTAAGCTTTCTCAACTCAGTACTGGCATAACCAGTCAGGAGGAGAAGGAAACCACACTCACTACAATTCCAGTCTCACATAGACCTTCCACGACAGCAAACCAAACACATAAACACACAAAAACATACTCGGAGGCTCTAAATAAAAATCTGCCTAAGCAGCAGAGACCTCCAAAGCAGACACCCAAGCAACCGCTACCCCAAAACAAAACACGTGCAACACATAGCTCACAAAGCCAGTGTGCCGAACAGTCACAGCCCTTAAGGCTAAACAACACACCTGATACACTTGTAATAGGTGACTCTATCGTCAGGCACACTGACGTCCCGCTCACCAGGCTGAACAAGGAGAAGGTCACGGTGAGCTGCCTGTCGGGCGCTAGGATCCGCCACATAACACAAGCACTCAGGTCACTCCAAGGCAAGTACAAATATGACTCAGTCATTGTCCATGCTGGTGTGAATGACCTAAGATGTACCTCCCTGGACTACATGAAAAGAGACATAGAGGAGCTCTCTGAGCATGTAGCCCAGGCCGGTATGACCCTGACCTTGAGTAGCATCTTACCCTCACCAAGAATGATGCCACAATATGAAGACAAGATGATCAATTTCAACAATTGGCTTAAGTATTGGTGTCATTCAAAGGGGATCCAATGCCTGTCAGCCTGGGATGACATGCTCGACAAGCCACGATGCTTCGCTAGGGACGGCTTGCACCTGTCACACCTGGGCTTTCGGATATTGGCAAAGGCTCTTGCTACCCCCATAGTGCCTTTTTTAGGCAAGGCTCAAAAGACAAACCCACCTCCATAGGTATCACAAGGGATAAGAAACTAAGAGTAATGCTACTCAACGCCAGAAGTCTAAACCTCAAGATGCACGCACTCGAAACTCTCCTTAGCATGGAGAACATCAATATCTGTGCATTAACAGAAACCTGGTTGAAAGCTCCCGAGAGCACCCCAGCACTACCAGGTTATACCTCATACCATGCTTTTTGGCCCTAAAACTTGGTCCGAACCACAAACGGAGGGGGAGTATCAATATTCGTCAAAGATACCCACACCTCCAGGTTGGTGGCACAGCACGAAGCATCAGAGACTATCCATGTGCAACTAACAGTGGGTAAAACTGCCTTCCAGTTTATAGCCTGCTACAGACCACCCTCCCAAACCCAGAAACCCCACTCGGCCTTCCTGAGAACACTGGAAAATATGAAGGTCTCTCCAAACACCATTATATTGGGCGACGTCAACTACCCAAACATAGACTGGGAGCATTACTCTAGCTCCAACACCCTAGCCCAAAGGTTCCTAGAATTTATAAACTCAAATGCTATGGAACAACTTGTTACCACTCCCACAAGAGGGGAAAACATACTGGACCTGATCATCACCAAAATGGGGACTCTATGCTCCAGACCAGAAGTTTATCCCTCACTGGTAAGATCAGACCATAAACTAATCTCATTGGATATTCACATCCCGACCCCACCCCCTGCCCAGAAAACCACAGTGAAAAACTTCTCTAAAGCAAAGTTCACACTCCTCAAAACCAAGGTGGAATCCTTCAAAGCCCCCGGGCCTGTGGAAAATACAGCCCAGACCGCAGAATCCTTTATAAATTAATTCTATGAACACCTTCAGGAATGCATGGATCATGCAATCCCAAATAAAACCAAGACCCAATCCTCCAAAGGCAGACGTCCTGTCTGGTGGACCCCAGCCATAAACAAACTATACAATAGAAGGAGGAAGCTACTATATGACAGAGCAAAATCCCAAAAAGAGAAGGCATCTCTGATCAGTATTAGCAAAATCTACGGGCACTCATAAATCGTCTAAGGCCAGTTTCGAGAGGAAAATTGCACAGGACACTAAGGATAATCACAAGGCTTTCTTTAGTTATGTTAGGAACCTGGGTGGGAATTCCCAGATATGCTCAGAATTAGTCCAAAATGACAAAAAATACGCCGAACCCACAGACATTGCCAACATCCTAGCTGACAGGTTCAGCGCAAACTTCTCCCCCCCTCCCCACCAAAAGGGCAAATATCTATCCCAGCAGAGTGCTGCCCCCCTGACATCTCAGATGCTCAGGTAACAGCAGCCCTCTCCAAAGCAAAAAACACAGCATCAATGGGACCAGACGGTGTCCCGGGCTGCGTCCTGCATGAACTCCAAGAAGAGCTAAACCCAAACCTAAAACTACTGTTCAATCTCAGCCTTACTACAGGATATGTACCCAAAGAGTGGCGTACAGCAACAGTGATCCCTCTCCACAAAGGTGGTGCCTCAACAGATCCTGGAAACTATTGCTCCATAAGCCTGACTACCTTGGTCTGCAAAGCTATGGAAAAGATCATCATGGACCTCATAAATAAAGATATTGGGGACCTACAGACACTGGATCCTACCCATTTCGGCTTTGTTAAGGGCAGTCTTAAACCTGGTCGATTTCTTTGAAACAGTCACCAAGGCCATTGACGAAGGGAAGGTGGTCCACACAGCCTACCTGGACCTCGCAAAAGCCTTCGATACAATACCCCACTCGGGCATTATAGATAAGCTCACCAGCTTAAATATAAACCCCTATGTCACTAGATGGGTTGCAAACTGGCTCAAGGACAGAACCCACATGGTTAGAATTGCTGGAGCCATGTCAGACTCCAAACCAGTTACAAGTAGCATCCCACAAGGCTCAGTCCTGAGACCTCTCTTGTTCGGTATATATTTCTCGGAGGTACAGGCCAACACGGAAGGACTGTGGCTGACCAAGTTCGCAGATGACTGCAAACTGGGTGCCATAATAGACTCTCCAGCCGACACAAGCATCCTCCAAAAGGGCCTCATAGAAACAGACAACTGGTGCCAGAGCCATGGCCTCAAGCTAAATGCCAAAAAGTGTATAGTCATCCCCTTTGGCAAAAATAAAGTGCCCACAAATTACCACATAGGTGGTAATCCATTAAGTACAGAAGATGTAATTAGGGACCTGGGGACCCAAGTTGATAGCAATCTCTCATTTGACAACCACGTGGCCAAAGTGGTTAGAAAAACATTTTATATAGCCCACCTAATCATGAAGGGATTCACATCTAGATCAGGGGAGGTCATCGTGCCTCTTTACTCATCCCTCATCAGGCCCATAATTGAGTACAATGCCCCTTTTGGGATGTACCTTACCAGACACCTGCAGCAACTGGAAAGACCCCAAAAGTACCTCACCAAGAGGATCAAAGGGCTCAAACAGATGCCATATGCTGCCCGGTTAAAGAAACTCCAGCTCTACTCAGTGGCATACCACCTGCTCAGAGGCGATCTGTGCCTGACATAAAAAGCCATGTCCAACCCGGAATTAATGGATATGCTGCACCTCAGAAAATCCAAATCCTATCAAGCTACACGCTCGAGAGACTTGAACCTCAGCACTGAAATAAATAGGACATGCTGGAGGGACAGATTCATAACCCAGAGGCTCCCTTCACTCTGGAATAAAATCCCAGTCCAGGTTAGGCAGAGTCCCTCATTGACTGTCTTCAAGAGGAATCTTGATGAGTGAATGGGAAATCGTAGGTTTACCCCGGGTATCACTTCTGAGTCACTGTTAGACAGAGGCACAGTATACTAACCTCGAAAAAGGGCATAGCAAAATTAATTAAAAATGGGTGGCGAAAGCCAAACACACTCTGGCTAGGCTTATAAATGCCCTAGGGCAGATAGCCTAGTATGAACCTATGAACCTATGAACTCCTCACTTCTAAGAAACAAGAGAATCAACAGACATCGTATTGATATTGATACTCCACAATGCAAGTCTTGAAGCTCTAAAAACATAACAGCAAACCTAACAGAAATGTGAGAAACTTGCTGTTACACCGAAAGTAGATTTTTTTATTCAGGGGACAAGTCCTCCTGCCCACCCCTCACCAGTCACCACCACTAATTAAATTCCAGCTCACTGTTTCATGAAGGAATGCTCCAAAATACAGCAGATTTGGAGTTAGTATATACTCCCTGTAATTGTATTTAAACTCTCACAGTTCCATGGATCACTCTTACAGTCCTCCAACGCACACTATGAGCACCAATCGCCCACTCAGTGCTACAGAAATACCTGTTAGATGAATAGTTAAGGCATCTTTGACTCCTTATTAAGCTTCTTGCATACAAGTTTAAGATTAACAATCTGGAACATATTTTATGTTATCATTTTAGTTGTCTTCACAGAGTTGTACCAGCACATTCAAAGTGAATCAAGACCACAGTATCACAAAGCCAGTTTTATGTGATATGGATTAGATTTTAATAGTGTGCATTAGGCAGAACATGTATGCAAGGAAAATAGCCTTTAGCTTACTATGAGTTTGAGATTGACATGCCTGAATATTTTCTTTCCATTTAACAGAAACTAAATATAACTGTCATATTTTAGTAATCAGATAATTGTTCTAGGTTTAGACTTGTCTGAAAGTTCATTTCATGTACTGTTTGCTGCACAGAAGCTATGAACCTGTTTAAGTTAAAAATATCTATTTATTTTCTCCAAACAACCATTTTATAAAGTACACGCATAATTTACTCTTCCCATATTGTGAAATACAATAGAAATGAAAACAAATGAGAAATAACTGAATGTCTAGTTCTTTGAATGCAGTGTGATGAAAATGTCAGTTAAGGTTCCTATACTGTCAAAACAAACTGCATGGATTCATTTACCTCTATTCTATGCTTACTCAAAACTGGCCGAATGCCAACAGGCACTTGCACGGTAGTTTGTGTCTCGCTGATAAACGGGTCATCGATTTCATAGCAGTAGTCCACTTCATCCACAGCAGAGCCGCACTATTTTAAATGACAGAATCATGTTAAAGAGAAAACAAGTGTTAGTGATATGACATTAATTAAGGTTTTCATATCCTGATACAGTCTAGGACAGAAATGTCTCAAGTACATGCGAATTACATCTTGCATTTTGCATTGACTAACCAGGAAAACCCCTAGAAATCTGGAGTTTATTATAGTTAGGAAGAACTAGCTGCAGTAATATGGCATGATGCTAACGTACACCATGCTTAGATAGATGAATAGGTGAATGTACTCTTTTAGGGTCTGCTACATATTACTAAAATCATAATCAATGATACAAGATATACAAAACCTTTTTATAGAATCATTCAGAGATATTCCTGCTAAATAGAGGAAACCTGTTGGCTCCCCATGAAGTGGGGAGACCCCTGACATCATTACACTTCCCTAATTAAATGCGACTGATTTCAAGGTTGTAACATGTGGGTAGAGAATGTTTCTAACATCCAAATGATGCAGCAAAGTGAGCATCCAGTGCCCTTTTCATCTATTGTGAAAGGTATTACCCATCTTACTTCTGCTAATCTTACTGTATGACTCTCTGCGGTATATTAGTAAATGTGAATAATGTCCTTAGAACAAAGGCATATATCTTACTAATTACAAATTAAAAACACTATTTGTTAAGCGAGTTTAGAATTCTGAGCTTGGTGTCTGAAGAACAGAGCCCTGATTCATTAATTCATAAATCCCTCAGAACTAGCATAGGCTATGAAAATGTCAGGGAATGCTGTTTATTTGGCTATTTATTTATTTATTTGATATCTGATTATTATGTAAGTTAATACATGGCAAACACAATACAAGATTTGGGATAGTCCAAGACAAGCAGTTGTACATATCAAAATATGCAAAAAGTTTGAGATAGCATAGGTTCATAGGTGTGTATTAGGCCAACAGACACTGGGGCCTTTTTAAGCCTAGTCATGCATTTTAAATCTCAAAGGAAGTGTCAACGTCAACACATTTTAACATGGCTGAAATAAAACCTGCATTACATTGAAATGAATGTTAAAAGTAATTCAGTTACTCTGATTTTAAGTGCAAAGGCAGAAATAGTGTAAGTTTAAAACCATCAAAATTGATAGCATCTCAGATTCTTAGTAGCTTAGGAGTCCCTGTTCTACTTGCTATGTGTAATATTCTATAACCTTCTCAAATCTTTGTGTTATATACAACAAACACATACATACGGTTTATACAAAGCGGAAAGTAAATGGTTACTGGAAGAAAATACAAAGACGAGATCTGTATTATGCTGAGCCTGATGGTACAGAGTACTAAACTTATCTTTTAGCATGTGCCTAAAAGTCTTGGGTATTTATGTTTTCCTTTTAGGTCTTTGAAGTTTGCTTTCTAAATAGCTGTAGATCGCATATTTTCCCAATGTCTTGTGATAGGTGGTTTCTGCATTTTGGGTCAGTTTTGCAAAAAGTTTTTCACTTATTGCTAATATTTATGGAGGTCTAATGAGTTTAGTTCCTTGTTGATTGCACAGTGAGAAAGACTGATTTCTTACTTGTAACAGCATTTTCAATAGTGAGCACCAGCTTTCATTAATATATTTGAAAACTGGCAAATTAGTAAGACGTTACCCCTTGAAATAACAGGAAGTCAATTATCTTTTTCATTTTTTGAAGAGCAATTCTCTATACACAGAAAAAGGTGCATGAATATTAGTATTTTATTTTCTGTTTGTAAACTGGAAGTGTCTTGAGGGAAGAGCAGGAAATAATTGTTAAGTTACCTAATGTTATTTATTTATTTATATCAGTCTGTCTATTTATGTAGCTATGTGTCTATCTAGCCATCCATCTATATTTCTGACAGTTCAGATGATTAAGGTTATGTGCGGTTAATGAACTGCTTCCTTTGTGCATGGTTGTCTTTGCAGACACATGCAACAACTGGAATGCCCTCAGAGGTACCTTTATGAAAGGCTAAAAGGCCTAAGCAACATGTCCTGCATGGACTGACTCAAAAGCCTGTCACTATACTTGGTATCCTAAAGACTGCTGAGACATGACCTGTGTCTGGCATATAAGGCATTCTCCATCCCAATACTAATGGATTTATTGTACATCAGCAAGTCAAATGACATTATAAGTACTCTGTCTAGAGATGTAATCCTCTTCTGCAATATCAACAGAACAGTTATATCTCACAGAGGATACTGCTGCTCTGGAGAAGACTCTCCATCCACATAAAAACAAAGTTCATCCCTGTTTGTATTCAAGGGCAACTTGGATCTATGGATGGGAAACAGAAAAATTACATCAGAACTTACCCCTGTACTATTAATGGACAGAAGCATCTCCTAAATTCTTTATCCCATGCATGTGTCCCCTTAAATTATCTATAGTATGATCCCAGTTATTCTTATTAGTAGTAATATATAATTACCAATCATGGAATAGGGAAGGCCAATCTCTAACCAAATAGGATAGGTTAATTTGAGCACAAAAGGGAAACCGGCAAGGCTTAAAGATGCCCACAATGGTAGACAACCTGTACTTACCTATAAACCTATGATCTCAATATCAGTTTACCTAACATGTGACACTGAGACAATCAGTGAATCAGTGTTTTACCCCATTTAACAAAGTGGCATTCATACTGACCAAGGGGAAATTTGTCTAGCGCCTCTGGAAAATTCCTCATACTAAACAATTAATGTATGTGTGCTTCTTGTTAGGAATCATGAAGATGGATGGCACAGTGGTGCAATGGTAGTGTTGCTGCCTTATAGCAAGAGGTTTTTCAGTTTGATTCTTGGCTGGAGTGCCTTCTGTGTGGAGTCTGCATGCCCTCCCTGCATTCATGTGGGTTTCCTCTGGGTGCTCTGGTTTCCGCCCACATTACAAAGACATGTGTCTGGTGCATTTCTCCCCAGGCCTCTGCTGAAAATTGGCTCCATTCCAAGTTGGACTTTCCTGATAAATGAATAAGATCATCAAGTAGGTTCATAGGTTAGTACTGTCACTACTGGTAATGCTAATACATTGTAAAAGACAAGAATAAGTAAAGGTGGATTATCCAGTGAGGTACTGGTAAAGATGTTGGAGGAAGCTGATGATACTAGCCCATGCTCTCAGAAATGGAGTAACATTTTGGAAGAAGTTGGTAAATAAGTGTATTCAGTTGCTCGTGGTACAGCCTTTCCTGTTTGGGTGGGAAGTATCAGTACCAGAAAACTTGAAAAAGTGGTTGTGTGGAGGAAGCTACAGAGGAGTATAGCTACAGAGGAGTATAGTTCAGAGGAGAGGCATCTTCAGTTAAAACTCCCCCATCATATAAGAAAGCACCTGCATACCTGTGAAGGTGTACAGGACAGAACTGCACAGATTTCTCGAGCACAGCATAACGGTAATTAGGCTGCCCACAAACGATGGTAAATCTATTGATAAACTATTGTAAAGCCATGAGGCATTTCTGCTGTGGACATTAAATTCATTATCCATTTAGATTTTGATCTTTCTTGCATATCTGCTTTTTCTCTGCTTATGTTGCTAATCATTTCATGGCTACATTTTCTGACAACTGTATTTTATAAAAAAGCAGCTTAATATACTTTACTTGTCCATTCAGTCTCTGAAATGAAGCTTAAGTTTCTCCAGTTTAGAGCAGATGTTTTGGATGACACTGATATTCATACATTTTTACAATCTCACTGTTCTACAGTTTATGGTACAGGATTTTGGATCATTAACATGTATGGACTGGAGCCTGAGAAGTTTGGGGAGGTGCATACAAGTGATTAAACATCAATCCATCTGTTTGAAAAGTGCAGTTAACATTTTTGGTTGACATGAAAATGTATGATATACCTCCCAGCCTGACTTGTTTCTTCCCTAGGGACACTGGATGTCTTATTCATGTGTATCCCAAAAAAATGTGTGTAATGTGGCAAGAGATGATATACTTGGTCTACCAGAAAACCATGGTGAAAGGCTTGAGGTGCTGCTGAACATTTTTATTTGAACAGTCTGTATTATTATCTGTGCTTTTCCCAGGATTTTATTACTTGAACTGAACTTTCTGATGTTGAATCTGCTATTTACCTGTTTCGGGTTGTACTGTTTTACACTGCCTGCATATAAAGATATTGTGATTCTCCTGCCCGGAGAAGCATGTTGCTCTGACGAGTTCTACTGTGTTAAATGAGTCGATTCTGATATTAAGCTGGCCCATGCTAAACAACATACAGAAAAACACATGAAAAAATAACTAGACAATGGTTAATTTATCAGCTGTCTCCTAAATTAATAGTGCTCCAAGCAGAATAAGGTGTTGTCCTTTCTGATCTCATGTGCATTCTTCATGAATTTGGTAATCATTCTTACATGCTCTTCAGGGAAGCTGGTGTAATAGATCCCTGTCTAAATCATGCAATTTATAGATGAAGCAGCATATTTATAGAAAGAATGCATGGGGTTAAGGGTTTGTTATTCTTCCTGAAGTTAGTGATTGGTAGAGTGGAAGCTTATACATAGACATTGGTATTTTACTGCACAAAGTGGATTTATTTTGTACAAAAATATATATCTCCTTCTCATGTGCATTCTTTAAACTCAATTCCTGTATGTGATTTTTCTGTAGGTGTTTTGCTATGAAGGAAGAGTGTTTAAGACAATAGGGCAGTGCAGTGGTAGCATTGTTGCCTTATAGTAAGAGGTTTTCTGGTTTGATTCTCAGCTGGAGTGCCTTCTGTGCAGAGTCTGCATGTCCTCCCTGCGTTCATGTGGGTTTTCTCTGGGTACTCCAGTTTTCTCCCACATTACAAAGACATGCACCTGCAGTGTTTCTCCCCAGACCTCTGCTGAAAATTGGCTTTGTTCAAGTCAGACTTCCCCAGTAAAAAAATGTTAAATAAAATAAAATTAGGCAAAGATATCTGATCTGCTTAGGAATGAGACATTTCTTGTGTATGGTGCAAAGGATGAAGTAAACCTTTTTTTGCCATGCAGTTCTTAGAGAGCACATGATGTTCTCTTATTTGTGGTGTGCAGGGGGGTGGGTAGGCCAGCCTTTTCAGACTTGTCCATTGAAAAAAATATCTCAGTTCACAATATGATGTAGATAAAGACGTTTCAGTCCCATGATTGTAGTAAGCCTAAATCTTTTTAGCAAGCCATTAGCAATGATTTTGTTATTGATAAACTGAATTTGGCTTTGAATACTATTAATATAACTTCTGCATCAGGCCATGATGCCTAGCTTCTAATTATTATAGGTCAATGGTTAGTTCTATGTGTCCATAAACCACACCATTTAGGATAATATGACCATTTATTAACCACATTTGATTAACAACTAAGATGAATTCCATAAAACCTGAATGTCATAAATTACAAAAAAAATACTGTAGCCCACATCAAATCCAGCTCCACCCAAACTAACTGTACTGACTCCTCCCTATCACATTTCTCACTTCCTGCCTACCTCTCCTTTCCTTCACATAATTAACCCTTAACTCCCCATCACTCATCCTTACACCTTAGCTTCTATCTACCCCACATAGCCAAACAGTTCTCATCCTCTCATCCTCCAGTGTCTCTGGACAAATTAATTTGTGACTAAACTTCATTTCTTGTTTTTAATTAATTATATCACTTAGGATGCTTTTAGGGGATATTGTTAGAACAAAATTGAAGGTCTATTGCTTTATGTTCTAATAGTTATAACTTATTGATGACTATGCTACAACTCAAAGTCCCGAGATGTCTTCACACAGTTATGCAATTACAGATGATGGGACTAAACCGGTGAAAAAAAATATGATAAATAAATAAATTGATATTAGCACATTATTAGTAATCCTTAGAACAATAGTTGAAATAATTGTTTCCTATCTAAATTCTGGTCCATTGATTAGATGTGTCACTCACAAAGCATTTGAAAATGTTTTCCATATTTATACTTCCGCGGTGATGCAGCGGTAGCATTGTTGCCTCACAGCAAGAGGTTCTCCCGTTCGATTCTCGGCTGGAGTGCGGGGAGTGCCTTCTGTGTGGAGTCTGCATGTCCTCCCCGCAGTTGGGTGGGCATTCGAAAGACATGCGTAAATGGGCGTGCCTTCGTTGAAGGTTGAACATCGAGCTGGCACCTCAGCGTTCGTGAAAATCTACTGCCAATCATTAGCAGACTGGAGTTCCGCTGTGGCAACCCCTAACCGGGAAAAGCCGAAAGACAACAACATTGTAAGAAATTCTTATAGCCTGCTCTTTATGCAACAGTTTTTTTTTTCTTTTTGTCAGAGTGTGCATGCCCAAAACACCCTTGTCACATAGGTTAATGGTTATTTTAGTTCACCCTAAGCTGTATTATGTGTGGTTTAAAAGTGTTGTCCCCTGAGTGGATATTTTATTTGCTTTAGTGAAGCATGTCATCTTTAGCTCCTTGGCCTTGAAGATGGCAGGATGCAACTTACTCCAGAGATTTTGCTACCTTCCTAATGTTCTTATTCTGATAATGTTGTTCAGGTTTGAAAAACAATGTTTGTATGTTGCATGCTATTAGTCGAGTATGGCATGTGCCACATGTTGTAGGGTTTAAGCTTAATTTCACAAAATGTGCTGGTTTTCTTATATTTGGGGGCATTTATTTCCATTTATATCCTTCTCTGTTACTTCATATTGTGTTTAGTTCTTATGATAACTGTGTTTCACAGTGAAAATATAAGTCAGATTCTGCATGACTATTAAGTCGACTTTAGTCATATTTTCTTGTGAAAAGTGTATCTGGTTAATAATTTTTTTCTGAATCATTTTACTTGTTTTGCTATATATCTTTTGTTCACCTGTTTGTTCAGAAAAGAGCTTGTTAATCCTACTTTTACTTACTACTGGGTCACGTTTATATCCCATAAAATGAAGAATTATTTCTAATTCTGAATACAGTTTACACCCTGTTTATTTTGCATTTGTGTCTTTGTTCACAGAGCTATATGGCGTGAGGCCTTATCTTTATTGGGATATATATTGTTTAAATGCACTCCTGTTTGAAAATGTGGGAAACCTTTTAAAACTGAAAGGTTGGTAGACCTAGTTTAATTTCTGATTATATTAGATTTTTGAAGGAGTGGAACATTTACATCATGTGTATGTGATGCATAGGAGAGCTTTGTATATTTTTGTTATTTTTGTAATGATAAACTGTTTTCTATTTTTATGTTAATCTATGTGAAAACCTGGCTCCTGAGCTCTGTCAAAGTATTGATTGATGACAGCTTAGATTTGAAAATGTCCCTGAATGACATGACATTCTCTAAAGACTTATGCTGGGAAAGTTACCCATTAAGTGTGGCATGTGGCATTACAAACAATAAGCTAAATATTTCTACTTAGTACAATGCTATCATGTTAAAAAAATTACTGCCACATATTTCTTGTGTTCAGTAAATGGCTCCAATGTTTTGGGGATCTGATTAAATGATATAGTTCCAAAAATCTTTCTTTTTCTAATTATACTGTATATATTTTGCACAGCTATTATGGGGCTGTTCCATGAGCTATGGAAAGTCACCTTCATAGATTCATATGCTGTAGCTTATGGGTTACTTGGAATGGGAGGTGTGTAGAACTTTTTTGGAACCCAAAATCAGATAATAATGTTGCTTTAAAAATATTTTACTGTCTTTGGCATAGAGGAAATGGATTTTTTGTTTGTTTGTTTGTTTCTGTTATTTTATTTCTTCCATTATGGTATTTTTAATGTTTCTCTTTTCTGTCAATATTTTGTTCATCTAATGAATTTTAACATACCCATTCTCATTTTTGGTAAGTCCCAAGGGATCTTTAACATTTATCAGAACTACTATCAATTAAGGCAGATGACCCCTCGGTTTAATGTCTTTCTATAGGATGGCCCACTCAGGAGTGCAGTACCCCTTCAGTATTTGAAAAATGAATCTAATCATCTGGTAGGGGAACAAAACCTGCAGGCTTCTAACCACCCATCTTAAAGGCAAATATATTACTGATTGATCTACTGACAGTGACATATTCTAATTTAAGTATAACATCACTGATAGCTAATACTTACCTGTTACATGGGACAGTTTGTAAGCAACCTTGAGATGCGCTGGCAGCTTTTCAGACTGGATTTGTGTTTGTGGTAAGAGAGTAATGTCTGAATAAGAATTATAGCCTCATTGATTATTTACAGTTAATCTTGGGGCAGCAGCAGTAGCAGCATCATATCTTGGTAGTGTCCCAAAGACTGTTATTATTGATTTTCATGTCTTTATGTTTCTCTTGTTTGCTTGTGTTTAATTTCTTTTTGAAGTACACGGTACTAATAATTTCAACAACTCGTGTACTAAACGATTTTATATCTGAGGCATGTCTGTGCACAGACTGTTGACACCCAAGTTTAGTGTTAAAGGGGGTAGCAGCGCTCATTCAATGTGCTAGCATGTCAACTTAGAGCACATCATCCATTAAAGATGGATGATTCTCGAAAGAGTCATCCAGTAACTGGTACATCCTTCCATCAGTCTTCATGACTAGCCTTTTTCTTAACAGTAATGAATACGTACATTGTTTGAATTCAGATACATGCTGGCTTTTTCACAGGATTTGTCAGACTCATAAGAGTTTCATGGTAATTGCCTTGTCCAGACCCACATATAGACTGTACTCCCTTTCTCAAGGAGGTGTAGGCCAGTAAGTCCCAGCCTAAAGTTGAGGGTACCCATTCAGTTAACCAGGTCCTGCATGAAGGATAATAATGCACCAGACTGCTTGACTTGCAGGGGCAGCCTAGTCTGGATATGGGGGAGGTACTGCAAAATTAATCTGTTTCTCCACCACATTCTGTTTAGCTGCTGTTGAGGTTACTGCTTTTAATCGATGACTCATCTAGGCCTTCATTTTATGGTGAAAAAACATCAGTGGTATAGTTATTCAAATGATGTTATAGTTGATATAAATTTACCATAATGTCATTTAGTATGCGCTGTCTTTGTGGTTATAAAACTGTGGAGCTGGTGTATAGATGTTATGGGAATGCAGGGTCAGAGCCCCCATGTCTGGGGATGTTTTTATGGTATGCAGAATGAGGACTGCAAATTTTACTGAACTGTTTACATTTGGAATCATTATATTTGTTTTATGTTTAATTTTTTGTTGTAGTTTAGGTTGGTGTAGGGATGGTCTCAAATATAAATACACTGTTTACCTCTGTAATCGTGTTTTTTTTTTTTTTTTTAATTCATTAATAATATTATTTCCTGTGTTTTGTGCAATTGCATTGGTGATGAATAGTAATACACTCAGTGGTGAAGATTTATATTCTTAGTTTTGGAGTTTGTTAAGCTATTAGACTTTTGAAAATGCATGAGATCAAGGAGAACAAGGTCCTTAATGGTATGGTGGGGGGTATAGATTGCCACTCAAGAATTTAAAAGATGCTGAGTAAAAGTATAGAGATTCTAGCCTCTCTTGGTAGCTCAGGTTTGTTAATCCTGCAGCTTTTCTAGTTGTTTGATATGTCAAGTGAGTTACATCCCAAAGAGGGCACTGCATTCTGTAACTGGAAAAATCAGTGATGAATATAAGGGAACAATGAAACTTAGATCTTGATGGTATACCTTTAGCTGTTAATTATGCTAAGTAGAAGGACTTTTTGACTACAGTTCCTGCATGAAGATCAAAAGAGAGGAAACTGAAAACCCAGGTACCCTGGTCCATAGGTCCCAGATTACATTTTCATTTAGTAGCAAAGCATTGTTGATACTATATGTTTATAGTAGGAGTTGCTTACCAACTAAAATGATGCTAAAGTTTTTTTCCCATTTAATCTGAGGCCGTTGTCATCATATCAGGTATTAACCAGGATAAGTTCTTTCTGAAGAGTACAGGTGCCATCTGTTACAATAATACCCAGTTTGCAGTAGATTTATGCATTCTGAAGAGAAATGAGAGTACTCTCATGTCTCTTCAGAACACAATACCCAGTTTGCAGTCATTTGTAAACTTAATTAACCAAAGGTCCTGGCTTCCAGTTTGAAGATCAGAGTACTAAATGTTGAAAATTAGTGGTTCCATCAGAGAGCCCTGGGAGAAACTCCGCTGGTTACCTTCCTACTTTCAGCTGAGGTGTATACCATACAAACTACATAGGTTCTGTCTTTCAGCCAGTTTACTATCCAACTTACCACATAAGGATTTTCATGTCATCTTACCACGTAAGGATCTATATTTTAAGCATTTAGCTTACCTTCAGTGCTCGCATGGCATATAGTTTCAAAAGCTTTGGTTGGTCAAGGTATGCTGTGCGAATGTACCATGAAAACCTCTTAAAGAAGTTAACCATAGCTTTCAACTGTCCAGATTTTTGCAGAATCTCCAGATTTATGCCCCATATTTTTCTTCTTGATCTCATAAAATTGTGATTTTTCTGGCAAATCACTAGAAAATCATTCAGGGCTAAAGACATAAAATAATGGCAGACAACTGAGTTTCAGACTTCATATCCTATAGAAAGTTTATGCTGATGGAAAACTTGTTATTCTATCAATTTTCTAAGTTTGTAAGAGCAATATTTAAAAAGCGTCTCAATTTTTGGGCCTTTGCCCCCCAGTGCATTATTTGTGGCTTTGTCCAGATTTATTTCTCTAAGAGGTTGAGACGTATGAGGCTAACTAATTTGATTGACAGGATCTCCCCTTGATAAAACCAAACTTTTGAGGGTCTGTCTTTGAGATTTTTTATTATAAAAAATATGGGGATCAGTTATGATATGCTACATAAATTTGCAGAATAGGCTTGAGAGGCTGATGGGTCTATACTTACCAGGATCCATTGTAGGGATAAGCTTAGGATAAACAGTTTAAGGAGAGGTTCTATGAGGGCATGTTTGGTGGTATTTATTAAACATCCAAGTATGTTATCAGGTCCCATGGGGAAAGTATTTGTGGCATTTGATAGTACATCCAGAGCATGTTCCTTGGAGATAATAGACCCACTATTCTGGTGTATGCTGAGTATGGATAGATATTTTGGAGGTAAGGTTTGCACTAAACTTAATTGATACTATATTGGCATTGTCTATTGGGTCAGAATGGGTAATCTAGTTTAGGATAAGTTTTGAGCATTGCTTGCCATTATTCCTTAGTATCCTAGCATAGCTTAAGAAGTGCTTGAGGTCATCTGTAGCATCTAAAGCTAACCTAAGTTCATGTTCTGCTTTTTTAGTACTAAAAGTATTTTTCTGTACCCTTGTATTTTTTTTTTTAGATTATCATTGTTATGAGATATTTTGGATCTGTATAGAATTTAAGGTGTTTTTATCTGTAGTTGTATTATTGTTTCATGTTGTAGACCCCCAAGGTGGTTTGTTTTTGAATTTCCATCAGATCTAATATCCAGCAAACACTGTCAAGACCACAGCATATATGCAAATAGTTTACTGAAGCTCAGACATGGAGGTTAAAATGAAAGTATACCAGTTTTGGTGTGTAACTTTCTTCAGTACAGCTAAACATCACCTGACTATTATAAATACATTGTATGGAAGGCAGAAATGAAAATTTAAAGTCATACAGCACATGTTGTCCACCATCAAAAGAAAACAGTCATTTAAACTTGGAATTGTAAAGCCCCAAGTGTCATAATCCAAAGTTCTTCACAATCTGAAAGTAATTTCGGTAAACTAGCACAAACAAACCAAAGAGTGGGTCAAATGTTCCAAAAGGAAACCCAAACACATAAAAAGAAACACTTCACACGAAGTACATGACAAAATGTAATAATTTAGTGCTTCTGTTGCTATTACAAGAATTTCATCAGAATAAAAGACATCCTTATAAAACGAGCTTAAATATGCTACAAAGGTACGTGTGACAGGAAATGTTAATGCTTCCACCTATCAGACCATCTCTTTAAACCTGGAGCAAGAGAAACAAATTCATTCAAGCAAGGTAAAACATCAGAGTTTAAAAGGATTTGCCATGAGAATTCCCTACAGAATAAGTAGTTTGCTAAGTACCCCCCACACAAACTGTCCTGGAAGACCTTTTTCAATACAAAAAACATGAAGTGGAATGCTTAAATAAAGCATTATTTTTATTGCCATTTTTGGTGAAATGTAAATGTTCATAGATTCTTTTATTAATCTTCTCTCGGTTTTTCCAATATAAAAACTAAGACATGCAGAACAAAGGGCCACATAGACTACCCCAGTGGTGTTACAGGTATATCTGCCTTGGCAATGAATAACTCAGGAATGGTTTGGAATAACCATGTGTGGTACCATAAATATGTAATAATTGTGTCCAACTTCAACTCTTACCACATCTCTTAGATAATAACCTTCTAACTCCCACACAACATGGATTCAAACCAAATCATAGCACCATGACAGCCCTCCTCTCCTTTCTTGAAACTGTAAATAAAGCTTGTGACTCTGGCCTAATTGTTTCTACCCTACTACTTGACCTCTCTAAGGCCTTTGACACTATCTCACACAGCCTGCTCTTAACTAAACTCTCAAAACTTAACCTATCTCACTCCTCTTCGAACTGGTTCTCCAGCTACTTATCCAATAGATACCAAGCAGTAAAATGGAAAAAGGCAACCTCCTCATTTCTTAGTACCCCCACCGGAGTTCCCCAAGGCTCTATACTAGGTCCCCTTCTCTTCAATATATTTATTAATGATTTCCGCAAATCTATTCCATTCTCAAACATCATCCAATATGCAGATGATTCTACCATTATCTGCTCTGCCAGATCTACCCCTATACTCCTAAAGCTTACGCAAGAAGCTTTTTCAATCACTGAGCAATGGATGAAAATAAACCACCTAGCACTCAATGCTTCTAAAACTAAATTAATGGTATTTACCCCCTCTAAAGTTACTCCTTTCGATATAAACACATTCTCGATTACTAGTCAAAATAACTCACTTCTGGAACTGGTGTCAGAAGCCAAGTTACTTGGGGTCCAAATTGACAGCCAGCTTAATTTCAACTCCCATCTTCAATTAAATATCAAAAAAACCCATCAAAAACTAGGTATGCTCTACCGACAAAATCAGTACCTTACAAGCACCACTAAAATCACTCTCTCTACTTCCTTTCTTATCCCCTCCCTTCTCTATGGAGCTCCACTCCTAACTAATCTTCAGTCCTCTCTAAAAAAAACAACTTTCCTCTTGCTATAACAAAATCACCAAGTTCGCTAACAGCCATAGGTCCTCCACCCACCACTGTTCCTCTCTCCAAAAACTAAAATGGCTAGAACTACCCAATCACCTCAGCTATACTCAGCTAACTCTTGCCCACAAGCTAATTTTCAACCCCTCTCTCTGTCCCTCCCTGTCTTCTGCCTTTAAGATGCACCTACCCGATAGAGGTTTTAAGGTCAAACAATCAAAATCTATTAGGAGTGCACAAATCAACTCGTCCCCCAGGCAAAAACCTACTATCCTATAACCTAGCTCGTCTTTGGAACTCACTACCACCACCCATTCGCACCACCTCTAACCATTATATGTTCAAAAATCTCTTCACATACATCTAGTGTCCCAGTGGGAATGCTCTTGCTCCCACCCCTCATAACTAATAATGGCAATTTTCATCTTCCTTCTCTCTCATGTTTACTCCAGCAATTTTTCCTTATTATTTCCCATAACTCACATTATTATTCCCATGGTATCTGCAAAGAATGTACTTGACTGAACCTATTAAGTTTATGCTTCTTACGTAATAACTACTCTGTATCACTCTGCAATATTACTTTTCTTAGCCTATAACACCTCCAAGTTTCATCACTAGTCTGTATTGTTTTAAATGTTTCCTGTACTTTTGAAATTAATTGCTTGTATCTTTTACATTTGTATAATTATCATTAGTAATCTACTGTATGTACCTAGTTTGTTTGTTTTGGAGCTTTTCTCCCCAGGACTCCATTGAAAACGGGTTCATTTTGGCCCAATGGACTATCCTGGTAAACCAACTGCAAATAAATAAAAATAAATAAATAAATACTGGCTACATGCATGACATTTGCTCATATGGCTAAAAGTAGATGGAGTGGCCATATTGTGCTCAAAAGAGGTACCGATATTGTTCAATGACTTGTATACAACAGATGATGTGGTGCCAGATTTGTTAAGACCAGGAGAAATACCAGAAACCCTGTACCAATTCTTCTCAATAATAGAGCTTATGCCACCGACATCCAAGGAATGATGTAAGACCATAGTTAATGTATGGTCAAATAGAATTCCTGTCCTGGGGTGTTGGATGAAGCTTTTCTCAAGATGAATGCATAACAATCTGGTCTACCTGACTGGATAAAGTCAATGCCTTCCTCCAATAAGTTTCTGGGGTAAGCACGATTAAGAAACATAGTCTTAAGCAAAATCCATTCTTAATAAAGTTTTCATCCTGAGATATAAATTTGGAAAGACAGATAAATTGCCCCTTCACAATACCTCTTTTTTTGTTTGAAAGAATAAGCACTACAAAAATGCAAATAGCTGTTTGAAAAAAGTATCCTTCCTGTATATGGTGAACTCATAATGGCTGTTAAAAAACTTCCTGTATAGATATAAATCAAAGAAATACCCACATGTTGAAAGTTAAAAGAGAATTATAGAGAGGAAGAAGTAGAACCAAGGTATTGAAAAAATGGTTAAGTGCATCTAAGTCACCACTCCAAACAATAAAATAAATCATGTAGGAAGGGAAAATGAATGAAGGGCCAGAACTTATTGCTCCTGAGAAACAAGTGCTCCCAGTGGCATAAAACCAGACTTTCAAAAGTGGGAGCACAGGCTGCCTCATTAATACTCCAGAGGATTGCTTAAAATATTCATTCTCAAATGTGAAAAAGTTGTTGCTTAGAACCAAGTCCATCATAATACAAATAATGTTACTGTCCCATGGAGACACCAGTGTGTTAATTGAAACAATATCATGAAACCATTAAAGTCCACTCAGGATTGTGGAAGAACTGTTATCAAGTGCTTGACATCAGTCATGACCAAAATTTCCCTCAGCAAGAGTCTTTTAGGATGGTGGAAAACTTTGTAATGAAAGGTTTTAGTTTTTGGTCAACAAAAATAGCTAGTGATTCTATCCTTCTCTGAATCCAAATGTATCACATTGAGCTGGATTACAGGCATTACAATTCTGGTTGGATAGCTCTCATTTGTAGTCAGCAGGTTTCAATACCCTGTCAATCTGTATGACTGAATTATTCTTCACTAAAATGTCTTTTATTTTCAAGATATATGTTATTGGCAGGTTAAGGGGACTGCTATGGGAGCTTTATTTACTCCCATGTATGATGATTTATTTATGGACCATTTGGAAGAGATGTTGATCTATGATGATAATCACAATTTGTATTTAACCTCTATGGTCATGTGTTGTCATTTTTTTGCATGATTGCTGACTCATCTGGCAGGGTGATGCAGTAGAAACGCATGGATTTGTCATCTATTTAAATGAAAATAACGGAGGAATTCAATTTACTGTCGAATATGATAGACATTCCATACCTTTCTTGGATGTTGCAATCACTAAAGATAGTCAGTGTGAAGTAACTGCCTCCTTATATTGTAAACCATTCCATAAAGTCTTATCTGCTACCATCTAGCAACCATCCTAAATATATATGTGAAAATATACCTCTTTTTTCAATTCTATAGAGTTAAGAGTATTTATTCATCTGAAGCAGAATATCTCAATTGTTCTTTTGAGTTGACTCAATGTCTTTTTTTTAAATAGAGTTTATAGATTTAATTCATTAATAGAAGCTAAATGCAAAGCTGATTTGAAGGACAGAAGGGAATTACTGAATTATACATAGACCCCCTCAAAAACAATGAGACAATGTTTTTAACAACTTATGGATCAGATGTTATGCATATTAATGACCTGATAGATAAATATTAGAGATTATTACAGGCTGATAATGATATTTCTGCATTCATTCTACTTATAAGTTACCTTGTGTACAGGAAGGAAATAATTTGGGTCATTTTTTTTCAGATCATAAAAAGATTGATGCTCACCCCCCCCCATGTAATCAGGTGTTTCAGTAGGCAGGCTTGATGATTTTTTAATGTATATTAACACGTAGTAGTATTATGTCAACTGATTTAAACAATATGTGGGTCTATGTTATAACAGCAAACAATCAGAAGATCGAACACTGTTGTATCGACCACAAAAGAACGAAAACAAAAAAGAGCGAACAGCCAGAACAGAGAATTTTTTTCCCAGGGAAAAAATTTGCTCTTCCCAAAAAAAAAAAAGAAAAACACGCTAAGCACTATTTTAAGTGGGGGGGCTTTGCCCCCAACACCCCCCTACTTAAATATACCAACTCCGAGATTGCACTACAGTGCCGAAAACGGCAAAGTAATGGAAGCGGCCAAGCGACTTCTTTCCCAGGGAAAGAATTCGCTTAAATGCCACTTCGTCATTTTGCGTTTTCGACATTTACAGTTCGACGAAGACGCATTCGACATAATGTGTCTTTGTTCTTCTGACAGGAACCCCAATATGTAGTGGTGACAATCCAAAAGGAGGCTTTGGAACTTTAAAAGGTAATATGAAGTTTTGAATTCCCAGTTAATGATATCACTTCCTTTGGAATGGTTACTTAAGGGATTTTTAACAAATGAATGGTTGGTCTGATGAAGTTTGTTAATTTACAAATGAAAAGTGCTTAACCATTGTAATAAATACGAGTTTGGTCTGATTCCTGGCTGTTTTTATTGCTATTTCTGCAGTTGGTCGTTTTTTCTGTGTATTTTTGGACTTGGTTTGTCGAACTACGGCTATGGAGAATGACAACTTTTCACCACCTTTATTTTTGTAAGAAAAAGATAATACACAAACTTCTGAGCTCCTTAAGCTCATGGAAGAGCTTTCACAATGAATTAATTGCTTGGCTAACACTGTTGAAAGTTTGAAGACCAGCCAAGCAGTCCTGTTTAACCAGCAGAGGGCAGAAGAGTCTTTGCAGCAGGATCACTGAGAAGAAACAAGTCAGGTTTCATTATCAATGCAAATGAGTGGTTTACAGCAGCAGCAGAACCGGAATATGCTATCACAACAACAAGGGTGAGCCACACAAGTTTTTGAAGCAGGGCAAGTATATATTAATACCCAGGATCAGCAGCCAGTGGTCGATCAAGGAGAACAGCAGAACAATTTGTTTTTGGGCCAGGCACAGCAAGTAGCTATTTCGTCAACACCTAATGTGTTGTCAGGTACTGTAATCCAAGTTTTTAATCAAAATAGCAGTAATATGGCTTGTATGCAGCCGCAGCAGCAGCTTAACCATAACAATTCTATGCCAGAGCTTTCTGCTTCTTCTGTTAACAACTTGAACATTGTTAGTGGCGGTAATAACTTTTGGAAACCAATTTTAAGGGACTGGTTAATGAATGGTTCTGCTAGTGATGCAGTTCAGCATCAAAGTGGAACTAAAGGTAATGGCATTTCAACAAAGCTTAATGACTTGGACAATAAACTATTTAAGCTAAAAAAATTACAACTTGAAAATACATATTTGGAAGACTGTATAGCTAATGGAGTGGTGCCCAAGAGCTTAAGAACATGGTGTTATCTAGCAGGACTTGTTGAGAAGTCACCATTGCATAATGAACTGATTAATATGTTTGATATGCATGATTTTGAGTTACTGCAGTTATTAATTAAATATAACAACAAGAATATTGACTTATTATTGGGACAATGTAGTGAATTGGAGTCACTTTTACAGGCTGATGTTGAATATGCTAGGTATAGATATGAGCATGAACTTTTTACTGAGGCTGAACATAAGAGAAAAAATTGTCACTTTAAGCCTATCTTGCATCATTGTAACAAGAGTATTGATTATACAGCCACTTTTACATAGGTTCATAGGTTAGTACTAGGCTAACTGCCCTTGCAAGTCTAGCCAATTATCCCTTGTGAGACTCAAACCCTGCACCTTGTGTTTGTAAGGCAAACATCTTAACCATTAGGCCATCCTCCCAACTCTTAAAGAGAAGTCTATAGGTGAAAACAGATGGATTTCCAAATGTTAACATTACTTAACATAAGTCCATAGGTTAGTATTAGGCTAACTGCCCTTGAAAGCCATTTTAAGCCTAGCCAATTATCCCTTGGGAGACTCAAACCCTGTACTTTGTGCTTGTAAGGCAAACACCTAAACCGTTAGGCCACCCTCCCAACCCCTTCATTTAATACACAATTTTATGAGATACAAGCTATTCTTGTAAAAAATTGGAAAATAATTGAGGAAGAGGTATCTATAAGAGACAATTTTGCAGGAAGGGTTAAAATGGTGGCAAGAAGAGGTAGACATTTAAAGACACTATTTGAAAGTGGAGGTCAACCTACAATACAAGGACAAGGAATGAAAAAGTGCGATATATGCAACTTTTGTAAATTTATGTATCAAGGACAGCTAGTTGAAATTAATGGCAGAAAGTGCACAATAGGCTGTAAGCTGAACTGTAACTCAAGAGCAGTTGTTTATGTAGCTAGGTGTAACCAATGCCCTGCTTACTACATAGGAAAAATGACTAGAGCATTAAAGGATAGAGTATATGAGCATTTATATGCTATTAGGAAGCTAAATTTAACTAATGCTTTGGTCAAGCATATGCATATGTGTCATGGACACATTTTCAATTTTTGTGGTATTCAGCAAGTAAATGAGGAACTTAGAGGGGGCCCATGGATGCTGCACTTGGAAAGGGCTGAGTTAATGTGGCAGCTATCCTTATATTCCTATGTGTGGCCCGAGCTTAATGATTATTGTGCAATCAACAGTATATTGAGGCTAAAAGCTTTACTTAGATAATAGAATGTTATTATAAGCCACACGAACACGTAGCAGCAAAGCACTTATACCAACACGAAAATGCAAGTCCACTGTTTGGCACAATAAAGGTTGTCCTCCAATACCACAGTACTATAGAAAGGCGAACTCTTACAAAGTAGAACCAAAGCTCTTTATTTCCACATAAAACACACAGATTGAGCGCGCTTTCGTCTCGTATCGCGAGAAACTCTGCACAAGTTGTATATGCAGCGCACGAAGTTCCCACCTCCCAAACGATCTGTCGTTTGAAAAATTAAAAAATTTAAAAACGTGTGTAAACAGAACACAGGTCGTGGGCATTTTTTTTCACATTTGGGTTGTTTATCCTTAGCTTGTAGGGTTGTTTATCCTTAGCTTGTAGGGCAGTTTGAGTTGTCGTTGGAAAGTGCGTCGTGCGCTGCATATACAACTTGTGCAGAGTTTTGACATGACATTTAAACGTTTTTGTATGATTGATGTCTGAACGCTACAGTGAAACAAAAAGCCCCATGGTGATTCTGATGAAGTCTCATGATACGAGACGAAAGCACGCTCAATCTGTGTGTTTTATGTGGAAATAAAGAGCTTTGGTTCTACTTTGTAAGAGTTCGCCTTTCTATAGTACTGTGGTATTGGAGGACAACCTTTATTGTGCCAAACAGTGGACTTGCATTTTCGTGTTGGTAGAATGTTATTATAGTTTGTATGTACATATTTCTTGTGCATATACGTATTCTTGTGTATATGATCTTATAACATTTAAATATTTAATTACATGTGTTTCCATTTTTATTATTATTTTTATGGTGTTTCTCTAGGCAGGGTCGATGATTTTTTAATGTATACATGTAGTATTATTATGTCAACAGATTTTCACAATATGTAGTAGTGACAATCCAAAAGGAAGCTTTGGAACTTTAAAAGGTAATATGTTGTGTCTTTCAGCTTTTCCCGGTTAGGGGTCGCCACAGCGGAACTCTGGTCCACTAATGATTGGCAGTAGATTTTTACGTACCGAGTTGCCAGCTCTGAAGTACAACCTTCAATGAAGGTACACCCATCCACGCATGTCTCCACACAGAAGACGCTTTCCAATTAATGACATCACTTCCTTTAGAATGGTTAGTTAAGGGATTTTTAACAACTGAATGGTTGGTCTAATGAAGTTTGTCAATGAACAAACAAAAAGCACTTAACTATTGTAATAAATAAAAGTTTGGTCTGATTCCTGGCCATTTACATTGATAAATTTTCCATTGTATTTAGCTCTGGTTGGGGACTGCTAATTGTACATATTTCTTTAAATGGACATAGAACTCCTCTGTGAAGATGACTGCTGTGTCATTCAAGCTGGTGCTGTTGTAGTTGAATTTTCAGATTGTGTTATATAACTGTATGAAATTTGCCAGATGGAAGTCCTTAAATTCAGAGATGTTGGTTTCAGGTGTTTTAGAGAATTTGAATGCAAGTGTTACACGTTCATGGTCCAACTTAGTTGGGGAAGGAGTGACCAGAGGAATAGTACATAGACTATATTTATAAAAACCTCATCTAGAATGTTACATCCTTGGGTGGTTTTATTAACATTTATAGCTATCTGTTCTAGTGAATTGTTAATTATGTCGATGAACTTCTGGGTACACTCTGTGTTGGAGGTATAGGTGCTCCAGGGAACTGCAGGGTAGTTAAAGTCTCCCAAATAATGGATTTCTTTTTAATATGGAATTCTTCAAACACTTTCAGGAATCTAGCATATAGGTTCATATTTTCATAGGTGTTTACTAGGCTAATGACCACAAGGGCCTTTTAAACCTAGCCATGTATCCCAAATTTCTGACAAGTTCTGGTACCCTTGATAAATGAAACATTTACAAGCAGGGTCCTGGGAGATGAATCATTTACAGGCTGCCTGTGTCCATTAGAGAGCTAGATGCCAAATCATCAAGAATTTCCTGTTCCCCATCCAGTTGTCCAAGTTGCACTTGAATTGGGTTAGGGAGGAACTCTGCTTCACATTGATAGGGAGCCTGTTCCAGAGAAAGGTTGTCTCTGGGATACATACCTGTCTCTCCAGCAGGTCCTATTTATATCACAGGCAAGTTTAAGTCTTCAGAAAGGGTAATTCCAGTGCTGTTTGTTTTGTGGGTATGCAGGAGGTCCATCAGAGTGAGGTCTGACGTCTTATATGCCAGACATAGATCTCCTTTCAATATCCTGTAGGAGACAGAATACAGGGATAGAGCCTTGAGGCAGTCTGCATAGGACATGTTATTTATAGCCTGCATTCTTTTAGTGATGAGCCTCTGTGGACATTCCAGTTGCTGGCTATGCCTGGTTAGGTACATACCAAAGGGGACATTGCACTCAATGATAGGTCTGATAAATACCAAATATAGTGGAACAATGACTTGGACCTAGATGCCATACCTTTGTTTATAAGCTGTACAACATAAACTGATGCTCTCAGTACTGTAGACATGTGGTGGCCAAAGGCTAGATCACTTTCTATGTGTGTCCCCAAGCATGATTATCTGGAGACATATTGGGTATCTTGGAGCAAGATATAACTTAGTAGTTGGTCATACTTCTGTGATCTGCAGTTCACTGAGTTCTGTTTCTGTTTATGGGTCTCTGGGTATCTGTTTGTAATCCATGATAAATATGGAGATGTCAGCACGGTTACCATCAGGCCTGAAGGTATGGTAGACACAAAAGTCAATTAGGGAGGGGGTGCTTTTTTTACATTTAAGCCAGGTCTTAGTAATAACATAAATAGGGATATGTTCCAGATGCAGGAGAGCATCAGTGTCATCCAGTTTGTTGTTCAGACTCCCTGCTCTGAGAAGAAACACATTAATTTGGTCCAAACTGTGGTCTGACAAATTTGCTACATTGAAATGTCCATTAACTGGACTTTGTCTAAAAAAGGCACTATGTTGGAAGTAGAATTTTTAGCCAGAATGGGGAAGCCTTTGAACAAGGGTTGCAGGCCATCCCTTGTGAAAAAAGTTGGACTGTCAAACATCTTTTTCCATGATAACACACAGTCTGCATCCCTCTAGAAGAACACCAACTGTTCAGCCAGTTGTTGAAGCCTATTATCTTTTCTTTGAACACAGGCACCATTCTTGCTGAAGGAAATATTCCACTGAGGACCAGAATCTTACCTGTATTTTGTTACATACATGAAAAGTTCTGACATGTATCTAAGCCAGTCCCCTCAGTGTTTTCCATCACAGGTCATTCACTTCCACGTGGACCACACTACCCTGTCATACCCATATTTACCCTGAGAAAAGGAAACTAAGGGCCTTGTATTGACAGAAAAAAACAGGCATTTGAAAGACAACTGACTGTAACCCTACCATTGTCCAGCCTGGAAAATCTATGTACTAAATAAGTGAGTCACCAATCTGAAAAGCATTTTGTAAGTATAGTGTTTACCAATCTGAAAAGCATTTTGTAAGTATAGTGTTTAGGAGTGCAAAACTGGAAGCAGTGTGATTCTTGTGACTTGGTGCTGTAGGTGTGCACAGCTGTAATGGGTTGGATTACTTCTGCTAGTATCCATTTTTACTAGTTCTAGGTGGCTTTGGTACACATTCCCAACCACCTCAGTGTATGATACTTTAATATGATTCACCAAAGAATATGGTTGAGGGTGAAGGTCAGAGTATATTATACACATTGTGCATGGTATTAGGTGAGAATGATGCCTCCAAATTAGAGAATTTTCACTTCTCAGAGAAAGAGTTATTCATGTTAAATAAGAGTTCATTATTAGTGGGTATAAAGAAGGTCCTATACTGCCCGAGGACACCAAGTGCTAAGAGGTGGCAACATAAGAGAAATAAGGTGGCTGACCTTCCTTAATGTCCAGTTCTTCAAGTATTATAGGGGAAATGTGAGCAGGTAAGATAAGTGTGACAAAGCAACTTAATCTGAATTTGGAGAAGTGGGCAAGCTAAACTACTTGTACGGATTAAGTCGGTTAATTCTAGTCTGTGGAAAAGTGAATAGCCTAAACAATTTGAAGGAGTAGGTAGTTATGTGGGGGCAGTAAATGGGAATGTGAATTTGTGTTTAATAACTGAAAGAAGAGAGCAAATCAGGGACTTGACAGCTGGACTACAGTGCATTGCTTTAATAAAAGCAGTTACCTGTGTTCCAGTGCTGCTAATCACTAATGACCATTGCTTATTGGTGGACAGAGCAATGATCCAGTTCAACAAAAAGAGGGGAGCAGCTAGTCTCAAGGTGTCAAATAGTGACACACAGCACAGCTTGGAGGAAGCCATTCATAGATGTGGAAGACAAACTCAAAGATTTTTTTGAGAATAGTACATATTCTGGGTGAAAAGTCAGCTCAAATCAACTACAGTTACATAGTGCACATTGCAACCTGCTGCACACAGCACAGTCCTGTGCAGGAACACCAAATTTAAAACAAGTGCCAAAGATTAAAAAATATATATTCTCAGAACTTAACAGTCAATAGCAATTACTGCTTATAAACTGGGTATGCCAGAATGCAAATTTTAAAACAAGTGCCAAAATTTAAAACAGGCTCTGAGAACTCAATAGCCAGTAGCAATTACACTTATAAAATGCCTCCAAGCAATCAGAACTCTTGAACGAGCCTATCTCTCTCTTTTCTCAGCACAGCAAAAAAAAAAAAGCATGATTCAGTTTTAACAGCTAAACCAGTTAAATAGCAACATTCAAGATGTTTATTTATTTATTTATCTATGATTTATTGATTTATTTATTTATGTATGTATACTTGAAGTAGAGAAAGACCGTTTCATTGTTTTAAAAATAAATACATAGCAGAAAATCTCTTCTAAAAGATCAGCCCCCCCCCCCCCCCCCCAGGTGGCTGACTAGTATGCCTGTGCATAAGGCCGACCATGTCCAAGCTTGCATGACTTCTGAACCGGAATATTCAATTAATGAGTTGGATAATTTGTACCACAAGGGGTGGTTTAACCATCTGCCGATACATGTGAAGACAGAAATATTTCAGATGTTGTTACTATTAGACTTTAACTAGTCACTTTCAAAGACATGTGAAAATGGAAGCATAAGTTGCTGAAGTTTCATATTCCATATGCCTTTCTTGAAGAGAAGTTCCCCAAGAGTCAGTAGCTCACAGAAACAAAAATCGAACAGCATAAAGCCAAATGCTTTTCTCTATAGGAAATCATTGCAGGTGCAATTTCTAACTGTGTGCTGGCAATGATTGCCTTTACAGAGATTTCTCCCTTCTTCGAGTTGGTGTGACCTAAGAGTTGGTATATATAAGTTCAGGTGAGTGTGTAGGGACTTGCCTCCCCCCAGCAAAAAATAAGAAAAAGGGATTTTTTTGCCATTTTGGTTTTCAGGCATTTTTTTCATTCTGTTGAAGCACTGTAGCAAATACAGCTAAATACAGCATAATGTACTATCTTCTTAACTTCTTCTTCTTTCGGCTGCTCCCGTTAGGGGTCGCCACAGTGGATTATCTGTTTCCATTTCTTCCTGTTCTCTGCATCTTGCTCTGTCACACCAACCACCTGCACGTCCTCTCTTACCACATCCATAAACCTTATCTTAGGCCTTCCTCTTTTCCTGTTACCTGGCAGCTTCATCCTTAGCATCTTTTTCCCAATATACTCTGCATCCCTCCTCAGTACATGTCCAAACCAATGTAATTTTGCCTCTCTGGCTTTGTCTCCAAACCTTCCAACCTGGGCTGACCCTCTAATATACTTATTCCTAATCCTGTCCACCCTCATCACACCCAGTGCAAATATTAACATCTTTAACTCTGCCATGTCCAGCTCTGACTCCTGCCTTTTTGTCAATGCCACTGTCTCCAACCCATATAACATAGCTGGTCTCACTACCCTCTTGTAGACCTTCCTTTTCACTCTACAAAACCTCTGCAGAGATTCCAAAATATGCTTTATTATTTTTGGAATTATTAGCTATGGTAATTGTCTTTTCTAACAGCAATGAGTTTCTTCTTCACCATAACCCACTAAGCAGTCTTTGTTAGGCTTTGTCTATTCTTACAGCAATAAGTTTCTTATTCATCATACCCACTAAGCAGTCTTTGCTAGAATAAGTATAAATCTAATACACTGTTCCTTGTTCTAGTTTTGAAATACTAAATTAGCTTTCTGCACTTTTGGATGCTGTATGTTATTATCACAGGTTATTTAAATTATAGAAGTGGGCATGATGGGTGGGATCATCCTAAGTGGAACCTGCCTCCCTACTATTGTTCAGATCAATCAGAAAACTATTTTTTCAACCCAGTAAATAAAATCATGAGTAACCTCAGAGAGACAGAGGGAGAGAAGGCAAACATATAAGATACAGATATGCATACAAAATAAATAATAAACACGTATGCAGGTAGTTCTGGCAGATAAAGCTATGGCTTTGTACCTGCAGTTCTTAATTTAAAACTTCATTTATTGTAGGTAAAATCAAGGTTTATTTTATGTACACTTAAATATTCTTATGTACCTTAATTAGTTCTACTTCACTCCTCTGAGGTAATACACTTCACTCATTTCAAATGGCCAGTAAATCTTTTTATGCCTGATGAGTCTAAGCATTTTTACTTAAGTAACTTAACAGTTGAAACAAGTGTGTGTGTATGTGTGTGTGTGTGTGTGTGTGTGTGTGTGTGTGTGTGTGTGTGTGTGTGTGTGTGTGTGTGTGTGTGTGTGTGTGCATACCTCTCAACTGTACAGATTTTCACAAAATGTCCAGATTTTTTACTTGTATTTTTGGTTTGTTTTTCATAAAATTGTGTTTTTTAAGCAAATTAGTGGCAAATCATTAAACACTAAAGTTATAAAACAATGACAGACATTTGAGCTTCAGACTTCATACCCTTCAGAAAATTCCTGCTAATGCAACACCTGTTATTCTATCAACTTTCTAAGTTTGTAAGAGCAATATTTAAAAATTGCCCCTATTTTTGGGCCTCTGTCCCACTTTTATTTATGGCTTTGTCCAGATTTCTTGCTGTAAGAGGTTGAGAGGTATGGTGTGTGTGTGTGTGTGTGTGTGTGTGTGTGTGTGTGTGTGTGTGTGTGTGTGTGTGTGTGTGTGTGTGTGTGGCTTGTAGACATTATTATTTTGTAATGTAACAAATAATGTAACAAATACTTCCTCAAGTGACAATTACATACCCTACCCAACTTTGAAGCATGAGATTGGTTAAGTATTTTACATCAATATTATTTACCTTGAGTAAAAATGTGAAATGAACTTGGGTGGAGGGATGGGCTAGGCTGTCTTTGTTCTGTGGCTGCATTGTGGGTAAGTAAGGACGTGGGAACACTTGGAAATTCTCTAAGGAAATCAGACTGTGTAAGATTACCAGATAGGCAGGGTATGTATCCTGGACTGGATTCATTTGGGGCGAGTCTTCTTCTTAATTTATTGGCTTCTGGCCATAAATCTTTAGGAGAGCGAAGAAGGGAGATTTGTTTAGATTTTAAATTGTTCTATAGTTGAGTTGTTTAATCAAGTTCCTCAAAGTTTTCTAATGGTCAAGATGGTTGGAAATGAGGTCTTGTTCGCACATTTCCCAGGCTTCATTGTATGATGAAACTCATCAGGGATTTAAACTCTTTGGCGTGCCATTCAATTTTAGTGTCTTTGAGTAGCCTTGAGATCACTGGGAAGTGGGTGTACTGAAGTGAGGGAAGTAAGTGTGTTAGTTTACTGGCAGCAATATTAGCATCAGAAAGAGCAGAAGCATACCAAGGGTGCGGCGAAGGGGGCAGCTGCCCCGGGCACAAAGTTAAACAGAAAAGCACTTCAGTGGTTTGTGTGATAATGGCTTACTTCAGCTTTATAAAAGTACATGTAATTTTTTTTTTGATCTTCAACCAAAGACATGGATGTGGCTGTAGGGAGCCAACTGGCTACCGTAAAAGCCAAGGGTCCTTTTTCCCCCCTCTTAACTTGAAGAGCTGAGGGGTGGATCATTATACTGTGGACTGGCACCGGGCACTAGATGCACCAGCTATGGCTCAAGAAAGGGAGATATTGAGGACCAAATAGCAGCAAGCTTTGAGTACAGAATACAGATTTTATTAGTGGACTTATTAGCCTGTGGAGGTATTTTATTTGCATATTTTGTAGGGAGAATGTGATGGGGCAAAGATCACTAAAAAGGGTTAGCATTACTACTTGCTTAATTTTCTAACCAGTTATATGGACTGGTCTGTGTCCTCTTTTCAATCATGTGTCAGACCAAATGCTGTTAAGAATAAGTGATGAATGTAGAAATATATGCAGTTGCAGTATACAATAAACTAAACATAATAGAATAGCATTGTAAAATGCACAATAGGCAAGTAAAAACAGTTAAAGCTTAACATATTACATTCATATGAGTTTTTGTGTACTGTGTGAGTGTTCCTCACTTATCATCTTTGCCATCATTTCACAATCAGTGCCTACAGACAGAGTGTCATATACGTCATCCATTCCACTTATGTGTAAAGCCTAGATCAGTACAGTATTCTAGTATAAATTGTGATGATGTGAGTTAATGTCAGCATAGCTAGCTGGAGTTTCATAAAGAATTATATGTCATTTTTATATCAAACTAATTTGTACAGATGCTTGTACTGAAAATGTATTTGTAAATCTGCTTGTGTTAAAGATGTACCAAGAGTGTGTTCTGCTGGGCAGAAAAGAAATACACGTGTAAGTCAGTCTGTATTGTAACTGTTGAAATGAATATATTGTAACAGAGGATTCTGAAAGAGAATAAGTTAATCTCAGTCCAGCTACCTTTGAAAAGTAGTCTGAAATTAAATTACTTGGTTTAGGCCATAAAGATTGTATCTTACAGTTCTAACTGCAGCCAGAGATGAAATGTCTGTGAGAAGCCTGGCTTAGCAGCTTTTAGGAAGAGTGGAAGTATTAAAATTGCTTTACAGCTTCCAGATGCTGTAATAGTAGAGCTCTATGTATGTGTTATGACACATATGTGCAAGATCCTGGCTCAAATTTCTAGTAAAGGGGGTAATGTGGGAACCAGAGTCAGATAGCCAGATGTGATGTCATTCTATAGCCAGCACTGAAATAATAATTAGATATTAGTGAGAGATGTCACAATTTAGATATTAGTGGGAGATGTCTGATGTTTGTAAAACCAGACAAAGAAGGACCAATCACGCATGTCCTCTTGCCCTGCTCTAGTAAGTGAACTAGGAGACAATAATTCTTTAGATCAGTCAGGAAAATATAGTGAGATTAGTTAAGTATTGTTTTTCTGTATTTCTGTGAATCTTTCCATCTGTGTTATTTTTAATATTTCTTAATATTTCCTGTGGTTGAAACTCTGGTGTTTATGGTAAATATGTATTTAGTATTTTTATGTTCTTTTATTAATTATTATAAAATATATTAAATATAGTTGAACTTTTCATCATGGCTGCTTTTTGTAGAGAATATTTTAACTTTTGAGAGTACATATATTTATTTGGTGACACTGTGGCTGCTCCTGAAGGCCTTGCTGTTTGGTTAACATTACCATTGGTATTACTATTAATTTCACTCAGTATAACTGGGTACTCTGGTATGATCCTTACAGTAGCTGGCTTTGTGGGTGTTCTGGTGGCAGTGTATCTACCTTATAGCCTGAGAAAAGGTGGTCAGCCTTTGTCAGGTGTGTACTTGTGAAAACCAAAGGTCAAAGAGAGTGTGCTTCTCAGCTACTTTGAACAGGAACACTGAGACCACTGATTTCACAGAGAGGGTTGTATAGGACTTGGTTTGGGACACCCGGCTAAGGATTTAACTTTATAGCTGTGTCAATGGGGAGTCTTATTTGGGGCCTGTAGAGAGAGAGAGAGAGAGAGAGAGAGAGAGACAGAGGGAAACCCAGCCCCAGGACGGGAGTGTGTTCCTTGTGTGCTCTTAAGTGAAATTGTGCTTGGCGCCGAGAGCTGCATCTGGAAATATTGTAATCTATTTTTGTCCAAGTGAACATCCCTCTCCGGTGTCAGTGGTGAGGATTTAGGCTCTTTGATTACTGCCCCAGAGGAGGAATATCACATAAATTATTAAATGTTCATTTAGAGGAATAATAAGTGTTATTTGCTTGCTACAATAATCCCACCCATGTTACTGTGAAATAAAGCTCTTATCTTTCTTTATTTTGAAATCTTTCATGGTTTAATGTACTAGTGCAGGTGTTGCATTTTACACTTGTAAATTACAGCTCTGGCCATGCCTTGCCCTTACAGAAGCATTTCGTGGACAGCAAATGATTTGGCATTTCCAGTATTGTGACACGCTACTCATACTTCATTAACATATCTCATCTCATCTATTAATATGGTCTGTTTTCTAATAATGGATGCCAACAGCCTAGGACATGTGTAACATTTAAACAAACCAGCTTCCAAAACCTGAAAAATAAAATTGTCTTGGTTATAAAAGCTGATACCTGATAAGAGGGTCTTCATAGACCATATTTCATTTTCCATCCCATATTACTCATTTTGCCTGCTCAACCATTCAATGACCACAAAATATTTCAAATTCTGTCAGACTAACTAATATATAGATAAAAAGAAATCACTCAGTAATGCCTGCAGATCGTGGCTTTATGTGGTAGTTTTTGAAATTAGTTTAACAAAATCATTAATTCCTAACTGAGGGGAATTTGCCAACAACATCCACTTCTTTGAAAATATACTTACTCTGTCAGCTAAAGCACTCCTGATTTCATTCTGATCAAATGGTATCTGCAAAGAATAATACCCATGTTAGTGCATGTTACATATCTGGATCACATATGGCACTAACTCAGCACATTAATAAGTATAAGGAGCTAAACAGAAAAAGCCAATCAGTGTAAGTAAGACAAGGTCACTCATTTCAAGGGTGTAATCCACCTGTAACACATAACATATCTGGCATGGGGGCAGGGTGATGCTCAGCCTGCTGAGATTTTCTGTGGATAATACACTAATATTCTGGCTTAACTAAACAAGTGATTTACATTGTGCCTTGCAAATTCCAGATTGCCCTATTCTGTATCTTGAAACCCACAGTTAACATCTTGACTACAAGGAAGCAAAGGGTACTGGAATATAACAACAAATTAGCCATGTGAAATGAACATTAGGCTAAGTAAAGTTTTATTTTGTAACAGGCAAATGTTTACTTTTATGTTCTGAAGATAATGTATGGTGCTGATAAGCATTTTCCCTTTTTAACAAAACTGTACTATCAGTGTGATACATACCTCTTAAATGTCCCTACTTTTGTCTCATATTTTGCCCTGTCATTTGTAAAATATTTGCTTTTCTGGTAAATCACTGAGGATCACAGTCAATCAATGCCAAGTATTAGAGTTTCATACTTATTCTTCAGAAAATGCATCTTGATGCAAAACATATTAAACTATTCATTTTGTAAGTGAATTAAACTAATCTTTAAAAACTGTCTCTGATACTGTGCCCTTGACCACTTTATATTTGGCTTAGCCCAGAATTCTTGAGCAAAGAAGTTAACCATTATGGGATCTATATCACTTTGTCGAAACCCAAGTTCAGTGACCAGATGTTCAGCTAACACAAATCAGTGAACGGCCATTCATCGAACGTTCACATCAGCGAACATGTTTCCCAGGGAAGTGAGTTAGTTGCCCAACATACTGAGCGACACACACACCACATTATATCAAACCCACCAACACCCCTCCTACTTATGTATACCAACTCTGAGAACGCACTACAGTAGGGAAAAGGGAAAATTTCTATATGTTGGCCAACTAACTCACCTCCCTGGAAAAAACGTTCGATGAAGGGCCATTCACTGATTTGTGTTCGATAAATGGCTGTTTGCTGAAGTTGGGTTTTGACAAACTGATAAAGACCTACAGTTATGATATGACAGATAACTTGGATGCATTTATAACTCTTTCTTTACAGATCTCTTGTTAGTGATAAACCGTAACACAGTGGCAGCTGTAAATCAATGTAATGATTTAAGTTAGTGACATCTGAATGTAGCTTATTTCTGTGCTTTCTGTGGTGCTTCATCTCGCCACTCATCTTTTCCAAGAATTCAATGATATTTCCATTTACTGGTTTGTAAGAAAATTAGAGACTGCTGTTTTCATAAATTAGTTAATGAACAAGAAAGAAGGAAAGGAAAAAAAAGAGGAATGAAGGAATAAAAATAAATTAGAAAGAAAGAAAGAAAAAAGGGGAAAAACAAAAAGACCCTACATTTTGTTTCAGTGATCCTCAAAATATTAGCAAATACAGACTGTTATTTCCTGAAGTTTATTGTTTCATTGTATTGGTACTGACCCAGTTGCAAATGTAGGCTCATAGGTTTATAGGCACTTACTAGGCTACTGATCTGTGGCCAAGCCACGTATTCCCACTGAGTTTTACCCTTAGTAGTTTATTACCAAGGCCCCTGTATTCTGTGGAAGTCTTTAATAACCCTGGGTGAGATCATCTATAGCATTATGCAAAAATCCTTTGTAGAGTAAGTATGAATAACCATAATCCTGGAGCAAGTATTTACATGTTTCCCATGTCCATAATGCACAAGGGTGCCGAGTTTCCCATCCATGCATCAAGGTCACATAAGATGTACTTAAATTCAGAAGGAAAGGGAATCCGTTCCAGTGAAGTGATATTCTCTGTGAGACATATGTATCCCTCCAGCATGGTTTATTTAAGTTGCACTAGAGACTGAGGTCTCTAGAGTGGGCACTTCTGCCACTACTGAACTTATGGATCCTCATTCAGGCTTCCTTTTTCCTTAGCCACTGCCCACAGAAACTTGTTACACTGTTTTCCCTTCTACTTCAATTTTAAGTTTTTTTTGATTCCCCCGTCTGTTGCTATGACTACTATTTTGCCCATACGTAGTTTCATCCCATGTGCCATCAGTTTTGCATTCCATTCCCCTATCCTTTACTTGAGTTTCCCTTCAGAGTCTGGTGTCATGTCACAACAGTTGCTTACAGCAGATTTGTCCATCTGTCCCTTCTGATCTGTTTGCTGGAGTAGTCTATCACCAGTATGAACAGCAATGTGGTAAGAGTGGAGCCCAAATGCATACTCACTCTCACTGGGAACCCCTCCATGAGTCCGAACACTGTTTGTACTTCTGCTATTGTGTCCCTGTACATAGCCTGCTGTGTGTGTCTACTAATGTTTCTGCGATCCTAAACCATCACGGGACCTCCCAAATCAGTTTTCTTGGAATCAGTTTTGTTAGCTGACCAGGAATTCCTAACTGAGCAGAATCCCTTTTCAGCAAAGGCCCAGGAAAACATCCTCAATATAAAATTACATTTAAGCATATCACATGTAATAACACTCACTACTTTAGGTTCATAGAAGGCTACTAGGCTAGTATCCCTAGAACCCTAGTCATGTCAATCCTGAGTTGCCCCAATTTTCCTTGGTTAGATGGACAAAATTTACAGAGTGAGTCTATGATCAACAGTGACTACACCTGTCCATGAGGACATGGGTGCCACCCCAGGGGAGAATTTCCAGTCTCACATGCATTTGTCTAGGCTGCTCTTGAATAGGGTCTGTGAGGAGCTCTGCTTTATGTAAACTGGAAGTTTATTCCAGAGGAACGGCAGTCTCTGGGAAATATATCTGTCTCTCCCTCATGTTTTGTTTATGTCATGAGCTAAGATAAGATCCCTAGAGCGAGTGGCTGTTGGGCCATTTGACTTGTGGATGTGCAGCATTTCCATCAAGGCAGAGTCAGAGTCTTTGTAGGCCAGGCACAAGTTGCTTCTCAATAGCCTATACCATACAGAGTACAATGACAGGGATTTCACTCTATTCATCTAGGTCATGGTTTGGAGGCCCTGTAATGTCTTGGTGAGAAACCTCTGTGGTCTCTCCAGCTGCTACAGGTGTTTACTGAGGTAAATGCAAAAGGGAGCATTGTACTCTATTAATGGTCTAATGAGGGTTTAGTACAGTGGAGTTATGACATCCTGACATCCTTAGACCTGGATGCAATACCCTTACTTATGAAATGTGCAATGTAGAAGGTTTTCCTTACCACTGTGGAAACCTGGTGATCAAAGTTCAGATAGCTATCAACCTGTGTTCTCATATCTCACAACACTGGGTTTTAAATTAGGGAGGTATTGTCAATATTGTAATTATCAGGGGAACACCACTTTGCAAAAAAGGGATAATAATGCACTTGTTTACATTTAGTTTTGGACTGTGGCTTTGGCACCAGTCATTTGTCTGTGTTAGCCCATCCTGTAATATGTTAACATTGTTGGGCGACTTAATGATTGCACCCAATTTGCAATCATCAGTGAACTTGGTAAGCCAAAGGCCATCTACTTTAGCCTGGACTTCCAAGAAATAGATTCCAAATACTAAAGGGACCAGCACAGATCCTTGTGGATGGCACGTGATGGGTCTACTAATAGAGGTGAAGTCACCAAATTTGACAGTATGTGTTCCGTCAGTGAGCCAAATGGCTACCCTCTAATGACTTAAGTTGAGCCCCAGCTGGGAGAGTTTCTCAATGATACCAGAGTGGGGGATTGTGTTAAAAGCCTTGGCTAGGTAAAGATAGGCACTATGCACTGTCTTACTTTCATCCAGGGCTTTGGTGACTTTCTCAAAGAAGCCAGGTTTAATAACCATGGTCTACCTTTAACAAAGCCAAACTGGGTTGGGTCTGGAGTTTGAAGATTGCCTATGTCCTTGTTGATAAGATAATAACCAAGCAAAAGGACTAATGGTGCTCACGGTAACTAGTAAACAGTAACAAGCACCACCACACTAACGGTATATTTTTATAAAAGCGTTAGTGTGGACTTAATAAACTGTTCATGCTTATTACTTGGTTGGTGGTGCTTGTTACTGTTTACTTGTTGATAAGATTCATGATGAGTCTTTCTATGGCCTTGCAGATGAGATTAATTAGACTTATGAGTTGATAGTTCCCAGGGTCAGTTGATGCCCCCCCTTTGTGTAAGGGGATTATTGTTGCTGTTCTCCCCTCTGCTAGAACAAAGCCAGTTCTCAGGCTATGGTTAAAGAGAACACCAAGTGGGTCTACTAGGTCCTGTTTTAGATAGCTTAATAAGCAACCTGGGTATTATCTGGTTTCAATGAGGCCATGTTCTTGGCTTTTGAGAGTGCAGATATGACTGGTGTCAGGTATGCTTTGGTGTATGGCTAGTGGTGATGGGGGGGGGGGGTGAAATTTGCCCCCAAATCTGTCAACTAGCAGGTTGACAATTTCCTCCAGTATAGTATGAGTGGTGCCGTCCACAACTAGTTCGGAACAGATCTGGGCATTCCTTTTTAGATTTCAGACGTAGTTAAAGAATGTCTTATGATTATCCTTGGATAGGGATGCTATTTTAGCTTCATAGCTCACTTTAGAGGACTTTACAAGATTTCTGATTTGCTTTTTCAAGCTGTGGCAGGAATTCTTCCTCTGCTGAGTCAGTTCCCTCTTGTTCTTAGGCATCAGTTTCTTCCTCTTGTTATATAACCTGTTTAAACTTGAGGTCCACCAGGGTGGCTCTTTTTTTTTTTTTTTGAGAGGACCTGGTTTTGATTCAGTCAGGTACAGCCGAGTCTATGCAGTTGTTTAAGTCTTTATAAAGGGTATTTGTGTACACCTCTGCATAGGAGCCATTGTTGTCCGTGATTGAGAGGGGTACAAAGCCTTTTAACACCATCGCTTAGTAGGCTGTAGATTGCTTTGGAAAGGTTTTTTTAGTTTTTTTTTTTTTTTTTTTAATGCTCCTGTCAGGTCCAATACTTACTTCAAACAAGACTGATTTATGGTCCAAACTTACCAGGGAGAGCATCACACAGATGGGAGTGCAGTCACCCACCCCCCCATGTTGGTAAGTACTATGTCTAGGACATTTTAGCCCCTGTATGGGGTGCAGGCTATCTGTTCTAGAGCATTTTGTTGACAAAGTCCAGGAGCCTGAGTGAGCATGTTTGTGCTCATATACATCGCCCAGTCAATGGGGGGATAGTTTAAATCTCCCTTGACTAAAGTGTTGAGCTGTATGGTGAGTGACTCCAGTAAGTCTAGTTAGGTGGTGTGCTTTTCTTGGCTCATGGTGGGGGACCTATAGCTAGCACCGATGTTGTAGGGTACCTTGCCTATATTTAATTGGACATGGAGTATTTCAAGAGAGCCATACTGCTTGACAAATCTTGAGGTTTACTTGGCCTTAATGAAGATGGATACACATCCACCTTTGGTTCTTTCATGCTCATTTTGAGGTCTTATTGTGTGTAAGACATTGTAGCTTTGCATGGCTGGGATGCTGTCTGCAGTGTTGAACCATGTCTTAGTAATTGCACAGACATCAGCATCTTCCAAGGTGAGGAGTGCTTCCAGGGAATGCAGCTTCCTGTTCAGACTCTTAGCATTAAGCAGCAAAACCTTTAGTTTGTCTCGAGTGAATTTTGTTAAATTGAAATTTTGTTGTTTTGACATTGCCTAAAAAGGCACTATGGGTGAAGCAAGTGCCTTTGCTAGTATCCAAAAGCCTAGACGATGCAAGTGCAGACCATGTCTGGTGATACAGTGTGGCCTGTTGACCATGTTTTTTCAGGCTGACATATACTGAATTCATACTCTCAGCTGTCCAGACTTTCACAGAACATCTATTTTTTTGCCTCATATTTTTGGTCTGTTCCCCATAACATTTATGTTGTTGCATTGGATTTTTCTAGCAAATCAGTAACGAATATCCTTCAGAAAATGGATGGCAACACAAGATCTTTTATTCTAGCAACTTTCTAAGTTTATAAGAGCAATATTTAAAATTTGTCCCTATATTTGGGGCTTTGCTCCACCATTATGTTTGGCTTTGTCCAGATTTTTTGTGATAAGAGGTTGAGAGCTATGACTGGATCCCCTGGACTGACACCTGAAGCTAAACCAATTGTTGAAGTTGATCATTTATTGTTTATATTGTGGCATCATCCTAAGTGAAAGTAGAATGCTGCTTAGGGCTAGGATCATACCAGTAGGAGACACATAATCTGAGAGTTAGTCAAGTCTCTCTTCATGTAGTCCAGAGAGGTACATCCTAAGTTATTCACCCCAAAATGGACTATGACAGAGTCATCATGGTACTTGTTGTTGAGTGACTTGCAAGCATGCATGATTTGTTGGATCCTGGCACCTGACAGGTAGCTAACCATGACCTTTTCTTTATCCAACCTGGTACGAGGGTCATCCATGTGTCTTACTATGGAGTGACTTATTACAAAGACATTCGGTTTTGAGGTGTTTTGCCTTAAGGGATTATTTGCTGAGGCACTGGTGTATGTGTTATTGATTCTACTCCTGTTCTTCAAAAACACATTTCTTTGCAGAACAGAAAGTAGACACTCACTTTAATGAAAGTGCACTTAACCAAAAGTGCACTTTCATGAAAATCATTTAACCAAATTATGGTACAGTAAAGATTAGGAAGTATATCCTTTTCCCCCACTGTAGTGCAATCTCAGAATTAGTATATATAATTAACGGAGGTGTGTCCAACAAAGTAAAATACATTTTTGCAAGAGGGCAAGCCCCCCCTGCACCCCCCACACCCCCCTACTTTCATATTCACACTCCGAGGTCACACTACAGTGGGGAAAAGGGAATTTTCCCTTACCACACCATAGTATGACCGGAACAACAAGCATACTTACACGAAAGTGCTGCTTCGGTGAACAGCACTTTCACGCCAGTATGCTCACCAAATTGGGATTTGGTGAAAGATGCAGTTGAGCATCTGTACGGATCCCATATATATCTACATATATATATATATATATATATATATATATATATATATATATATATATATATATATACACACACACACACACACACACATATTATATATATATATATATATATATATATATATATATATATATATATATATATATATATATATGTATATATATGGTTCTAGGACCGACACGCAAAAGACCGACACCGACTTCACCGACGCGAAAACACCGACACAGAAATAACCTACACTACAAACCACGGACATTTCACAGGTAAGGGGTTAAAATTCGCTAATCAAGCCTACCATGTTCAGGTAAGGGGTTTAAATTTCACACATGCATAACACTGCCACCTTACCTGAACATGGTAGGCTTGATTAGCGAATTTTAACCCCTTACCTGTGAAATGTCCGTGGTTTGTAGTGTCGGTTATTTCTGTGTCGGTGTTTTCGCGCCGGTGAAGTCGGTGTCGGTCTTTATGTCGATCTTCCGTCCTAGAACCATATATATATATATATATATATATATATATATATATATATATATATATAGAGAAAGAGAGAGAGTATGTATCCTCGCATGTATCACTTTGTTTCCAGTCTCACTTATGTACAGCCAGCCTCAAAAGAAATATCCTTAATCCAGCCATATTCTGCTCCATCTACTATGTACACATCTATAGGGGCTGCACCAATCTTGCAGTGACATATAGAATTTTTGCAATTTTTCTTCTTGGACCTATATGTAAGTAACCTTTGGCTATTGATTTCCCTGGTATTATTAAACTCCCCCGAAACTTCTCAGCATTTTGCTTTACTATCTCAACTACCTTATGTGCTACATAAATTATACATATGTGTAAAATTATATGCTATACATAGTTATTTCTTTTTGTTTTATTGTAGTTTATATAATTGGTTAAACAGGTTGTCCACTTGGTTGAGATACATTTTCAGTAGGGGTCCGGGAATACTGTCTGGTTACACAACAGGCAAATATCAATTACAGGACGAAGAATATTAACAGCTCTTTCCCTTATCCCTCTATGCAAACTTTGTGTTTTCTAACTGCTCATAAGTAGTCCTAACATGCCCAGCCCAGCAGCAATCCTGATATATTATCAGTCTAAATTAAATTCTGCCTTGACTTTTCTTTCCACTAGGCATCTTCTGTAACAAAATACAATACTATAATTATACTCCATTTTCTCTTAACACCATCTTCCACCCGAACCATGCTTAATCATTTAATTTGGACTCTGACTTAGTGTTCATCCTTTGAATGAGTCCCTCACAAAAAGATTCAGCAACAGTTTTCTCTCTCGCAACCTCACCATGAAGATAACAACACTGCTTTAATTAAGTCCACCAGTTTGTATTTAATGAAAGAAAACTCCTAGACTGTTTTTGAATAGTGTGAAGTCGTTGCCCCTTGAAATGACATATAACATTTCTCAAGGTATTATGACTGCTGAGATAGTATGTTTAATAATAGGAGAAGTAGTACATAACCCTACATATGGACAGTGTGAAGGGCCCAGTCCCACTAGTGGAGTTACTGTTTAGTTAACTAGTTTTTTGGTGAGTGCACAGCATGCATTCTTGGTTTTGGTAAACTACACTTCAGTCAGATATGCACCAATACTAATCTGCACCTCCTGTCTTTATCATACATTATCCAAGTCCTCCTACCAGATTCCCTTCAGTACACCTTTTCACACTTTGCCACATCTCTGTCAGCTGCTTGGTTCCTTAGTTTATTTGCTGAGTATTACATTAATACCAGCCAATCTTACTTAATGCTCATAAAGCTTTCCATTTCCTAATTATGTAGTTTACTAAGTCAATACTTTCAATGCTTCATTTTGACCCAAGTGCTTCCTCACCTTTTCCCTGCTCCCATTATGCTTCTCTGTAGATCCCTGTAAATCCCTCACTTCATCTTCCTGTACAGTCACACTGATGGTGTTATTTATATTATTCTGCTCAGCTACACTCCATTGTCTCCAGTGTACCTCAAAGTATGTTTTTAATATTCCTCACAGGCTTTAGCTTTTATCCTCAAGCAAAGCCATCTTTTTATACATATCCACAGAAACACACAAGGGCACACACACACACACACACACAGATACACACACGCACACACACATACACACACACACACACACACACACACACACACACACACACACACACACACACACACACACACACACACACACACACACAGACACACAGACACACAGACATACACACACACACACACACACACACACACACACACACACACACACACACACACACACACACACACACACACACACACACACACACACACACACACACACACACACACACACACACACACACACAGACACACACACACACACACACACACACACACACACACACACACAGACACACACAGACATACACAGACATACACACACACACACACACACACACATACACACGCACACACACACACACACACACAGATACACACACGCACACAAGCACACATACACAGACACACACACACACACACACACACACAGACACACACACACACACAGACACACACACACACACACACACACACACACACACACACACACACACACACAGACACACAGACACACACACACACACACACACACACACACACACACACACACACACACACACACACACACACACACACACACACACACACACACACACACACACACACACACAGACACACACAGACATACACACACACACACAAATACAGGCACACACACACACACACACACACACACACACACACACACACACGCACACACACGCACACACACTCACGCACACACGCACACACACACACACACACACACACACACACACACACACACACACACACACACACACACACACAGACACACACAGACATACACACACACACACACACACACTTACAAGCCATACCATTTCGTACATTTCGTATCTAGCTCCTCCGTTTATCTTCCTGAGTCTCATCAGTTTTCCTCACCCACTTGTTTCTATTGACTGATTCATTTATGAATTTATTTGTGGACAAACTTAGAAAACCTGCTGCATTACCCAGAACCTGAGAAAACAAATAGAATGGATGAAGTAGCGGATTATTTATTTATTTATTTATTTTTGTTTATTAGGGTAGTGCACTGCTCTCAGTAGACCAGTATAATGCGTGTGAATAGGTTCACATAAGAAGTGATAAGAACATATTTACAGATAGAAGGATATGTTAAAAATATATACATATTTACAGATGCAAGACTATGCTACAACATTTAGTTCAAGAAGCAGTTTACAATGTCAAAACATGGATGGAAAATGGAATTATGCTTAGCAGAGCATTTTGGATTATGCCACAAGGATAGCAGAATATCCTGCAGAAATGGAAGAAGACATTAGAAGACGCAAGTTTGAATAGTTGCAGAAAAGGATACCATGGGGAGAAGACAGAAAAATGGTGCGAGGTGCAAGCAAAGGGACGAGGAGTAGAAAAGGGGAGAAGTGTGAAGGATGTGAAAGGAGGAGGGAGGGAGGCTGAAAGAGTGACAATAAGTGAGTGGATGACAAGATGCGATAAAGAAGGATGAAAAGGGGATTAAAGAGCTGCAGGGTTCATGTAATGTGACCTGTGTGAGTGCAGCTGCACTTTGTTTGGGTGAAGAGGTGATCCTTTGCTGTTGTCTGAAATCTTCCTACTTTTGGATGTCACTGATTGAGAGAGGAATGGAGTCCCTTAGTTTAGCTGCAAGGATGAAGCATGCATGGTCAGTGCAATGAAGTTTAGTTTTTGAATTAGTATGGTGGGTTGAGATTGAGAGATACCTAGTCCTGAGAGTACATGTGGGGGTTTTGGTAAAAATTTTATGAGTGAGAAGGGATGTCATCTCAGGAGAAAGGGCTTTGTGAATTAGTGATCCTAGTAGGAGGTTGGCTCTTGGATACACTGGGAGCCATTTAACTTTGGCAAGACTTAGGCAGTGGTGTTCATTAATGGGGAAGGTAGTAGTGAACCAGCAGATTTTTTTGGAGATGGTTTGTAAGATGGAGGCATTTTTCTTTAAGCTTGCAGCTATTATGAGTAGTTCATATTCAAGTTGATATATGAGTATTTCATTGTGTATGGTAACATTAGTTGTCTTGGACAGAAGAGGTGATAGCTTGATAGTATTTATCTATTTATACTGACCAGGTTGGTCTCACTGAACCTAGACCTGAAGAGAAAAGCTCCATGAATGACATCAATCATCATCATCATCTTCTTTCGGCTGTTCCCGTTAGGGGTTGCCACTGCGGATCATCTGTTTCCATTTCTTCCTGTCCTCTGCATCATGCTCTTTCACACCAACCGCCTGCATGTCCTCTCTCACCACATCCATAAACCTCATCTTAGGCCTTCCTCTTTTCCTCTTACCTGGCAGCTCCATCCTTAGCATCCTTTTCCCAATATACCCAGCATCCCTCCTCAGCACATGTCCAAACCAACGCAATCTCGCCTCTCTTGCTTTGTCTCCAAACTGTCCAACCTGAGCTGACCCTCTAATATACTGATTCCTAATCCTGTCCATCCTAGTCACACCCAGTGCAAATCTTAACATCTTTAACTCTGCCACATCCAGCTCTGATTCCTGCCTTTTCGACAATGCTACCGTCTCCAACCCATATAACATAGCTGGTCTCACTACCCTCTTGTAGACCTTCCCTTTCACTCTTATTGGTACCCGTCTGTCACAAATCACTCCTGACACTCTTCTCCACCCATTCCACCCTGTCTGTACTCTCTTCTTCACCTCTCTTCCACACTCACCATTACTCTGAACTGTTGATCTCAAGTACTTAAACTCATCCACCTTTACCAACTCTACTCCCTGCATCCTCACCATTCCTCTACCCTCCCTCTCATTTACACACATATATTCTGTTTTAGCCCTGCTGACCTTCATTCCTCTCCTCTCTAAAGCATATCTCCACCTCTCCAGGGTCTCCTCAACCTGGTCCCTACTCTCACTACATATCACAATGTCATCTGCAAACATCATAGTCCACAGGGCCTCCTGTCTAATCTCATCTGTCAACCTGTCCATCACCACTGCAAATAAGAAAGGGCTCAGAGCTGATCCTTGATGTAAACCCACCTCCACCTTAAACGTATCTGTCACTCCCACCGCAGTCCTCACCAATGTCACACTATCCTTGTACATATCGTGTACCACTCTTACATACTTCTTTGCCACTCCCGACTTCCTCATACAGAACCACAACTCCTCTCTAGGCACCCTGTCATATGCTTTCTCTAAGTCCACAAAGACACAATGCAACTCCTTCTGACCTTCTCTGTATTTCTCCAACAACAGTCTCAGAGCAAATATTGCATCTGTAGTGCTCTTTCCTGGCATGAAACCATACTGCTGATCACTAATCATCACCTCCCTTCTTAACCTAGCTTCCACTACTCTTTCCCATAACTTCAAGCTGTGACTGATCAATGTTATCCCTCTGTAGTTACTGCAGCTATGCACATCACCCTTATTCTTAAAGATAGGTACCAAAACACTTTTTCTTCACTCATCAGGCATCCTCTCACTTTCCAAAATTTCATTAAACAATCTGGTTAAAAATTCCACTGCCATTTCTCCTAAACAATTCCATGCTTCCACTGGTATGTCATCTGGGCCAACAGCCTTCCCATTCTTCATCCTCTTCATAGCTGTCCTTACTTCCTTCTTGCTAATCTGCTTCACTTCTTGATTCACTATCCCCACATCATCCAACCTTCTTCTCTCTCTTATTCTCTTCATTCATCAGCCCTTCAAAGTACTCTTTCCATCAACTCAACACACTCTCCTCACTTGTGAGTATGTTTCCCTCATTGTCCTTTATCACCCTTACCTGCTGCACATCTTTCCCAGCTCTGTCCCTCTGTCTAGCCAATTGGTGCAGGTCCTTTTCTCCCTCTTTAGTGTCCAATCTCTCATACAACTCTTCATATGCCTTATCCTTAGTCTTCGCCACCTCTCTCTTTGCCATGCACCTCATCTCCTTATACTCCTGTCTACTTTCTTCATCTCTTTGACAATCCCACTTCTTCTTCTTCGCCAGCCTCTTCCTCTGTATACTCTCCTGTACTTCCTCATTCCACCACCATGTCTCCTTGTCCTCCTTCCTCTGTCCAGATGTCACACCAAGCACCTTCCTAGCAGTCTCCCTTACTAGCTCTGCTGTAGTTACCCAGCTATTCGGTAACTCTTCATTGCCTCCCAGTGCCTGTCTTAACTCTTTCCTGAACTCCACCTCACAATCACCCTTTTTTAACTTCCACCATTTAGTCCTTGGCACTGCTTTCACACTCCTCCTCTGCTTCTTTATCACCAACATCATCCTGCAGACCACCATTCTATGCTGCTTAACTACATTTTCCCCATTCACCACTTTACAGTCTCCAATCTCCTTCAGACTAGCCCTCCTACATAGGATATAATCCACCTGTGTGCATCTTCCTCCTCTCTTGTACGTCACCCTATGCTCCTCCCTCTTCTTAAAATACGTATTCACCACAGCCATGTCCATCCTTTTCGCAAAATCCACAATCATCTGACCTTCTGCATTCCTCTCCTTAACACCATACCTACCCATCACTTCCTCATCCCCTCTGTTCACTTCACCAACATGCCCATTGAAGTCCGCTCCAATCACTAGTCTCTCACCCTTGGGTACACTCATCACCACTTCATCCAACTCACTCCAAAATTTTTCTTTCTCATCCATCGCACACCCAACTTGTGGAGCATATGCACTAACAACATTCATCATTACACCATCAATTTCAAGTCTCATAAACATCACTCTATCAGACACTCTCTTCACCTCCAAAACACTCTTGGCATACTGTTCCATTAGGATAACCCCTACCCCATTTCTTCTGCCATCCACACCATGATAGAACAATTTGAACCTGCCTCCTATACACTTGGCCTTACTTCCCTTCCATCTGGTCTCTTGTACGCACAATATATCAACCTTCCTTCTCTCCATCATATCAGCTAGCTCTGTCCCTATACCAGTCATACTGCCAACATTCAAAGTTCCTACCCTCAGTACTACACTCCTAACCTTCCTCCTCTCTTCCTGCCTTTGGGCATGCCTTCCCCCTCTTCTTCTTCTTCGGCCAACAGTAGCCCAATTTCCACCAGCACCCTGTTGGCAAACAGTACTGGTCGTGGTCATTGTTAACCTGGGCCTCGACCGATCCTTTATGTAATTATGAAAAGTTCTCCGCATCAGTAATTTTTGGCAGAGGTTTTACGCCGGATGCCCTTCCTGACGCAACCCTCCCCATTTATCCAGGCTTGGGACCGGCACAAAGAAATGCACTGGCTTGTGCATCCCCAGTGGCTGGGTTCCATGAATGACATTAATACACAACAAAAATAAAACAGTACATGAAAATAGGACAGATCCTTAATAATGAAAAAAGAACACTGTAAAACAGTGCCATATATCAAGGAAGGATTGATCCTTCTGGCATAGAGTAACCATGCATCTAATTAAACCATGGAAGAAAAATGTTGTGGGATTAGCATTAGTGCCTTTCAAGACCTTGATGAGTTTTTCTAACCTTTGTAGCAAATATTGGAATATTGATAGAGACAGTTGTAAGACAAAACTTTCTAGGAGCAGAAGCAGTATAGTGAAGTAAAATATAGCTGTCACAGATGGGACGGTGGGAACCAAAAGTAACAGGAGAGATGAAGATACAGAGGGACTCAAACAGTAAAGAAGAAATGTAGAGATATTCCTGCCAACTCCGATTCAATCACAATTACTTGATTTAAGAATGATATTATTAAGATTACAGACCATAGCATTTATGTATTATTTGCCTTTTTAATTCTCTGAAGGGATGTGTTGCATTGCTGGAGACCAAGGATGGGTTGGTTGACTTTTCTAAGAGATACATTCATTGCCAGGAGTCTGTATCAAATAATTCCAGTATTTTGAAGTGTAGCATATAAACAAATTGTTACTCTGTTTGTTTTAAACCTAGGCATAGTACTAGGATTCCATGAGAAGAGAGCAGGTGGTGCACAGTACAGTACTAAACTACCAGTTTAAATATAAAGGGCCAGGGTGATTTGTACAAGGTTTTATGAACCATGAGCAACTGACCTGCATTAATTGGCTACCTAATCTCTGTCTGATAAGCATGTATTCTAGATAAATATATATATATATATATATATATATATATATATATATATATATATATATACATACATATACACACACAGTAGAATAAGGTCATATTTTTAAAAGCTAACTGTAATTTATATACATGTACACAGAAATCACACATAATGATTAATAACTGGTAAGAACAATACATAATAGTCTTCAAATTAACTATTATTCACCATTGTAACATCTCAGTTTTTCATTGCCAGTGAGGTGTTCATGCAGTAAGGTATTGAGAATATTAATGCTCAAAGCATTTTTGATATTTTCAGAAAAAGAACGGCCTGGCACTTTACTTCTATTTCCTTTTTGCACAGTAAGCCCAGTGGTGACAGCTGTTCGTAGGGACTCTGTAGGAGGTGGATCTGACTCCACAGCACTGGATGGATCAACACCAGAAACAGCATCAGTGAAGAGCAGCCCCGTTATTTAGAATAATATTAATGCGTAAAACTTTCCAAAATAAAGAAGAAAGTTTAAGTAACCCATTTAAAAATATAGTCTGGGAGTCTCAATAAAGTTAACTTTTTGAAAAAGTAGCACATGTGCATTTAGAATATCAGCTTATACTGCAGCAATCAGACACCATCTGTTCACTCATTGACAGGTGTTAAACCCTTGGGGTTGTGGGGTCTATATCATAAGCTTGAAAGCTTAAAAGAGCGAACGCTCTTTTATTGAGCTGTAAATATCGAAATCACTAAATAATGAAAACACGGAACAGCATTTTTTTCCCAGGGAAAAAAAAAACACTGGGCCGTTTTCAGGACCTTCCCATTTCCTCCACTATGGTGCAATCTCAGAGTTGGTATATTTAAGTAGGGGGGTTGTGGGGGGCAAAGCTCCCACTTTATTTTATGTTTGCATTTGTTTTTTTTTTGTTTTTGTTGTTTGCGGAGCCGCGATTTTTTTTCCCTGGGAAAAAAATCGCTGTTCCGTGTTTTCACTATTTAGTGGTTTTGATGTTTACAGTTCGATAAAAGAGCATTCACTCTTCTAAGTTTTCGAGCTTGTAATATAGACCTGGGGGTGAGAACTAAGAGGATTCATGTTTCTTCCCTGTGCTTATCTCCATCTTTTTCGGTTCACTCTGGGTTCCTGTGTCAGTGATCCTGTCTCCACAATGATATTCCAGTGTTGCTAGGCACCACTGACATCTTAACCTTTTTAGAAACCACAACTGATTTTCAGGACACCTGCCTGCTTGGCATACAATCCACCCTTGCATGACCAGTAAACATCTTTTAATCTTCTTCACATAACATTGATGGAATTAAAAAGTCACAAAAGGTGCAGTAACCTTCATTTAATAGAGCTTAGGCATTACACAGAAGGTGACAGTCCTGTCTGCTTTCAGATTTAAATGTGCCTACAGCTCATAATAGCCTCTTTCATAACATACTGAGAGATCACAAGAAGTCCTTAAACTCCGAATGACTAGAACATAAGCATCCTATCAGATAATTTTTCAAGCTACAGGATTTCAGACAGAAAATTAATCTCCTAGAATCAGCTACAGAAAGCAGAAGTTTCACTCTGTCAGATACTAAAAGGTGCCTATTCCAAGTCTTTTCAGGGGAACTGTCAATCAAATGCTGATCCTTTCTGTCAGTTCACCACCTCTGCTTCAAAAATAGAATTCCCGCAAATACACTGTTATGCTGCATTCAAAATTCTTATTAATTTGGGGTGAGTGGCTTGCACCTAATAGGGCCCTGTTCTTTTTACAAGAAAAACATCTTGGTAAAAACATTAGACAATAATAAATCTAGCAACAACTTTCAAATATGTTGTACAGAATCAGAGAAAGAGATTCACTCACAAAAAAAAAAAAAAGGCTCAGCCTGAAGTATTAGCTGCAGTTACAAACCAGCAAAGGAAAATACAGACTGATAGCCTAAATCTCATAGTCATTCTAAGTGATCAGAAATGCAACTTGAACTGATTGTCATATATGGAGATATAAAAAGTTTCCTACATGTACTTCAAATAGCTTTGATGTCCAAGACAATAATGATGCTCATGAAAAGAAAACCTCTTTTAGAACAAAGAAGTCAGAAGCAGAAATCCAACCTATCAGGATATCATTTGTTCTTACGTCAAATCAAGAAGGGTGAAAATGTATAAAAAGTATAATCAAGAAAAATAACATTCCCCCTCAACTTTTATCTGTTTTAATATGATTAAAAAGGATGAAGAACTGGTGAAGCACATCATTTTCCCTCTTTTAACCACAGACTAATTATAGGAAAATGCTTTGAAAGGTGTCTGAAAAGTCTTTTAAAATTAGAGAACAATTACACATTACAGACTGATCCTAAACTACATGGCTTTCTGCAAGGTGCATCTACAGTGAGCGACTTAGTAGATTTCTGTGATCCTATTATCACAGGGTGAGACCTGGGACTTACCATAGTTGTAAGAGTTTTAGACTTAAATAAAGCTTTTTGCTCACTAACCCACGTAGAGCCGCAGTGGTGCAGAGGTAGCATTGTTGCCTCACAGCAAGAGGTTCTCCCGTTCGATTCTCAGCTGGAGCACCTTCTGTATGGAGTCTGCATGTCCTCCCTGCGGTCGAGTGCCATTCGAAAGATATGCGTGAATGGGCATGCTTTCTTTGAAGGTTGGGAGTCGAGCTGGCACCACAAAATTCTACTGCCACTCATTAGTGGGCCAGAGTTCCTCTGTGGTGACCCCTAACCGGGAAAAGCCGAAAGAGGAAGCTCATTAACCCACGTAAGTAATGCTGGTGGGTTAGCAACACAGCAAGTAAATCCATATGCTGTTGGATAGGTAAGTGAGTGGTTAAGTAAGATATGTCATCTTACTAGGACATATCTTTTAATGGATAGAATCAAAAAGATGAGTTCCATAAGGATCGTTGATTGTCTCACACTTGTAACAGCAAACTACTTGGTTGGTAAAGCAGCAAAGCCTCAGACTTAGCATCCAAAAATGTAAGATTTAATTTATGGGTGACTTTGGTTTTGAAAAACAAATCTCTTTCCTGAAATCGCACTAAAAAAAATTAATAAATATTACCTTGTGACCAGCACACCCTTTTAGTGCTGTTGTCCTCACCAAATTAAGACTTCAAATGAAGCAATAATCCATTGAAGACAAAAGTGCTAAATAAGGGGTGTGTTAGTTTTGAGGTGATATTGTTTGTTTTTCATTGTACCTTGAAATCCTCATCACCATTAAGTGTTAGAATATCAGGATATCTGTATTAATGGCAGTGACATGCTAGACATTCATTAGCTTGAGTCAGTGGGTTGTGTGGCATTTGCTGAGGCAAATTATAAGCTAGTTCTTGAGTTTGTTTTAGAGCATGGAAACTTTTACAATTAATATGTATGCCTTCAGTAGGAGTTTTCTCTTTCACTCGGATGGGCAGCCAGTATTATACACTGAAGAAGTGCTCCCATCTCAATGGAATATATCAGGGTATAAGGCAGCAATATAGATGTTCCACAGATGGGCAGGATTATATACTGAGTTGTTATCTAATACAGCTACCAAAAAGAGGGTGGTGTGAGAGAAAGCTCTCCTTCTAAAGCAAGTACATATGCTCTTCAAATACATGAGCCCAAAGATGTCTTTTTAAATCAAGAAAGTTGCAATAGGTAGTAGACTTTAGGATCCTTTTCCACAACAATGGAACTTAAAACAGTGCAGCCTCCATTTTTACTGCTGATACTTTGCTTGACAATGTAGAATAGGAATTTTTCCCAATATTAAGGGGGTCTGGCTCTATTATAATCAGTGAATATTCTCCTGAAGTCACAGACAGAAACATTGAGGAGAAGCCTGTTAGCAAAACAATCCTAGGTATATAGGAAGTATAAAGGTAAAGGCAACTAGACAGATAAGCATATTATATTGACAGATGAGCTCAAAAAGTTAAAATAACACATTTGTAGCCAATGAGCTCACATGTCTTCTGTCCCATTAAATTGTTGCTTAACAGGCCTGAAATGTGAACTAATATGAGTACTTGAAGCAGAATGGGTGGCTAACTCTATTTCTTTTTTGTTTTGTTTTGTTTTGCCTTCTCAGAAATCATAATACTTATCCCCATATTCAGTAACATAAGACTACTACAAATCACGGATTTCAAAGCACCAAAATATTAACATATGCAGAACTACAAATTACAGATTTCAAAGTACCAAAAACATTAACATGTTTTTTTTCAAGACACATGCTAGAAAAACTAAGACCAAGAAAATGGGAACTTTTAATATATTTCATTATTATGAGACAATTATTCATAAAAGCTGTTTTGTAAACTACCCTCAAAACAATAATTTTACTTTGTTATTAGTAAGCTTTATTGAACAATATTTTATAGATATTTGAACTATTAAGGGAGCTAAACTACTACTGATCAAATTGGTTGACAAACTGTTACTGTCTTTTGAAAAAAAAAATAATTGCCCTACACTTGGTGAAGGTGTGTTTTAGTGATAATCGTTTGATCACATTTTTTTAATAAGTCAAAAGCTGATACTTATTGTTTTAGGTACCATCAATTCACTATTTGTGTGAGACAACTGTGCAGCTGTTAGCAAGTGTTTCTTCTTATCCCAGTAGTTATGTGACCATGGAGCTAGTATATCAAAGAAGGTATATGAGGGGTGAAGTCCCCACCCAGTAAGGGGAATGACTGCCCTCTTCAAAAGTGTTTCTTTCTGTGTTTATCATTATTTTTAGGAGTGACATTTTGTTTAATGTATAAAAGTTGATAAAACTGAAAATAGAAGAAATGAAAAAAACTTTCAAACTTGTATATACTTTCTTTAAACAGTTTGCAATTATAAGGCCACAGAAACTGCTCTCTGAGTTGTAGCACTTCACAAATGAATGGACATCAGATAAACAATAACCTTGATTTTCTTAAGCAAACACAGCTCTCTCTCACACACACAAATGATGCATGTATGCGTGTGCGCACGCGCGCACACACACACACACACACACACACACACACACACACACACACACATACACACACACACACTTACAATGTATACATGGCATACTGAGCTATAGTTAATGGATGTGCAAACAGTTTTGCCTTCTTCTGCAGGTTTCTAGTCTGCATTTAGGGAGAATATTTTAATAAATTTCTATTTGAGCATCTCACAATAAAACATAATGTACTGCCATTAACAGTGTGCTCATCTGTTACCATTTATTAAGTTAGTACTATAATTACTGGCACTTCCCATTTAAAGTGGAAAACTTTAAACAAAAAAAGGAATTTCATTAAATACCTGTAGTAGCTCAAAAGCAGCTAGAAGTTCCCCAGCAGCCATTCCACATCGATAGATTGTAAAGAAATCTAAATAAGGAGGAAAGGAAGGCTCTTGATATTTTTTCTTGCACAGTTTGACTAATGGAAGAGTACCAGTTAGTCCAATGAACTCAGGCCTTCCCTAAAAAAAAATAAAAAATAAAAACTCAGCACAGTCTGACATCTAAAAGCAAACAGAGCCATTTGTTTTTGAGAGGTCACTTACTTAGTACTAACCTTACCCTTAAGAAAGTAATAGCATAAAGAGTTAAAGTCTGAAAAGTATATGAATCATGTTTGGATTTTAAAACAGTATATTCTGATATATATTCTTTCTTGCAGCTGTGAATTTCCTCTTATTCCTAATGTCAGTCAGGCAGAACAGTTATCTGTAAGTGTATGTTCCCTAATCATCTTCTTAACAATGCTTCTAAGGTATTTGTTGTATAAATTAATAAGAAAGCTTCACAAACTCAGGCAGAAAGCGCTGGCATTAACAGTATATCTTCAAAATGTTCTGTTCTTGTAGTATAAAGTCCATCCTTTTCCAATATCTATTTTATCCAATACATAGGCACTGGGAACCACAGCTCAGTCTGGCCCAACAAGCTATAGAGACAAGGTGGCAATCCACCAGAGGGCACATGAACAATATGTTGAAACTCAGGAGTGATTTGACCAGCTCCATTTCATCTATCCACTCACCTTCATGTGGAAGGACAGTAAAGATCCCACCAAAAGTTTATGCTAGCACAAGAAGGACATGTAAATTACACACTCTTTTAGGAAAAAAACTCTCTGGTTAGCATATTGAACATATTTATTAAAATATCTATTATTCTGGGAGTAAAACATCAATTATAGACAGTAGAAGATACAGGAGAGTATCTAGATCCCAAACAACACAGAAAAACACAGAGAAATTCAGCAACTAATCAATCTATAAAAGAGATTCCCAGGCTGAAGTACATAGACCCTCAGAGGATATAAATTGATGTTTCAAAGTTAGTTTATAGGTTCATAGGTAGGTACTAGGCTATTGGCCCTAGGGCCTATATAAGCCTAGCCAAAAAGGTACCCTGGGTTTCACCACCCAAGAAAATTATTTTCCTGTGCCCCTGTCAAGCAGAGCCACAGAGGTGATCCCAGGGGTGAATTTCGTATTTCTTATCCACTCATCAAGATTTTTCTTGAAGAGTGCTAATGAGGAGCTTTGTTTGATATAGATAGGTAGTTTTTGTTCCAGAGTATGGAAAGTCTCTGGGACAGGAATCTATCCTTCCAGCATGTTCTGTTTATTGTGGTGACAAGGTTTAGGTCCTTAGAGCATGTAGCTTGGAGGGATTGGGATTTCTTTAAGTGGAGCATGTCCAACAGCTCTGGGTTTGACATAGCTTTGTATGTTAGGCAGAGAGCGCCTCAGAGTAGGCGATATGTGAATGAGTAAATCTGGAGTTTTTTGAGACAGTCTGCAAAGGGCATCTGTTTGAGGCCAGTAATCCTCTTTGTGAGGTATTTCTGCGGCCTTTCCAGTTGTTGTAGATGTCTTGTGAGGTACATAGCAAATGGGTGTGGTACTCTATAATGGGTCTAATGAGTGACGAGTAGAGGGGAACAATGACCTCTTTTTTCCTGGATGAGAAACCTTTTGTGATGAGGTGTGCCACATAGAAGGATTTCCTGACTACTGTGGCAATGTGATTATCAAAGGAGAGATTACTGTCCACCTCTGTCCCAACATCTCTTATCACACTTTCAGTGTTAAGTAGACTACCACCCATGTGGTAGCTCATGGGTACAGAGTTTTTACCAAAGGGGATGACAATGCACTTTTTTGCATTGAGCTTGAGGTCATGGCTTTGACACCAGGCATCTGTCTCAGTGAGGCCCTTTTGTAGGGTGTCCACATTGTTAGGAGTTTCAATTATGGTTCCTAGTTTGCAGTCATCTGCGAAATTCATTAGCCAAAGACCTTCTGTGTTAGCCTGTACTTCAGAAAAGTAGATACCAAACAGGAGAGGACCCAGGTCTGAACCCTGTGGTACTCCACTTGTCACTGGTCTGAAGTCGGATTTGGAGTCTGCTACTTTCACAGTGTGGGTTCTGTCAGTGAGCCATTTGGCAACCCATCTTGTGACGTAGGGATTTATACCTAGTTTAGTGAGTTTATCTATAATTCCAGTGTGGGGGATGGTGTCAAAAGCCTTGGCGAGATCTAGATAGGCTGCATGAACCACCTTACCCTTGTCTACGGCTTTGGTGAATGCTTCAAATAAGTCTATCAGGTTTATGAGACATGATTTGCCTTTTACAAACCCAAACTGGGTGGGGTCCAGAGTTTGGAGATTACCAATGTTTTTGTTTATAAGTTCCATGATGATACGTTCCATGGCCTTGCAGACCAGGCTCATTAGGCTAATGGGTTGGTAGTTCCCAGGGTCCGTGGTGGCTCTCCCTTTGTGGAGTGGGATAACTGTCACTGTGCACCATTCAGTGGGCACAAAGCCTGAGATGAGGCTATGATTGAACATGGTGCTTAGGTGGGGTGCCAGTTCATTCTGTAGTTCATGTAGAATGCAGCCTGGGATGTTGTCAGGTCCCATGGATGCTTGGAGAGTGTGGTTTTTACCAGTGCAGCCGTGATTACAGGAACTTTGCATTCTTCCAATATAGAGATGGGCCCTTTGGGGGGGGGTAACGTTAGCACTGAACCTATCTGCCAGGATGTTGGCAATATCAGTTGGGTCTGTATATTTAGTGCCATTGTACTGTACGTCAGAGCAGATCTGAGTATTGCCATTGAGATTCTTGACATAGCTGTAGAATGCTTTGTGATTATCTTTAGAATCAGTGGCAATTTTGTTTTTCGTAAATAGCTTTGGAGGATTTTATGAGGGGATCTCAGCTTCTTACTGAGTCTGACCAGGGAGTTCTTCCAATCATGGGATTTTACTCTTTTTTGTAACAGTTTCTTTCTTCTGTTCTAGAGTTTGTTTAAGGCAGGGAACCACCAGATTGGCTTCCTTTTTTTGGAGTATAGCATCTTGGTTCTGTTAGGGATAGCACGATCCATGCACTTCTGTAAGTGCTTATAAAGTGCATTTGTGCAGGATTCAGCAGTCATACCTCTATTGTTCATCAGCATGGGTGTTGTGAAGTTTGCCACTTCTGTCTTAAGAAGCGTGAAGTTGGCTTTGGAGAAATTTTTTATGGTGGTTTCCCTAATGGGGGCTGGGAGCAGGATGTGTATGTCTAGGGTGATTAGCTTGTGGTCGGATATGACCAACGAGGAATTGACCTCTGGTGTGGAACACCAGTAGTTCAGGTTAGTAATGACCAGGTCTAGGATATTGCTGCCCCTGGTGGGCATGTTTAAGTTGATCCAAGGCATTGGAATTTATGAATTCCAGAAAACTTTTTGATGGCTCAGAATCTCATATGAGACCACGGTGACTATTATTCCATGGAGGATATGTCAAAAACCCATCTATGAAATGAACACCAATGCTGAGTTTAAAAAGTCCTAAGTGTTGGCGAATTACTAATTTTCAGTGCTAGTGGTCTAATCATGTGTCACCCTGCAGTAAAACAGTTTTTATTGATACTTACATGGTGTAGATCATTCACAACATACCAGTGGTTGTTTCTTCTATTAATACTATGTCAGGAGAACCCACAGTAGATTATATAACACCATCCTTAGACCACTTTTTGGCACAGATTAGATCAACCTATGTAATCTGTGGCACATCAGCTTCATATACAACCTTTACAAAACCAAGTTCCTTTACTTTCATAACTTCTTTAGAGTAGGCTCTCTGGATCGTCCCCATCCTAATGATATCACTAGGCTTATAAGAGCAGAAACCAGTGCCATACTGCTGTAGGGGCTGAATGGGGGTCTTACAGACTGGCATAAGGATCTCTTAACATCTAGATGTAACAGATTTCACAGTGGTTCTCTGAACCATTTCTCTAACACATTACCAAAATGAGTTTGGTCAGACGGGGCACTGTCCAGCACCATCTCTATATCTCAAAATCACTATATGATTCTAGAGAGATGCTGTTTATTGCATAAGGATAGTGATTATTTTGATGCCCTGACTGCATTGCTTTGCATTTGCATGTGTTGAAAAACACCTGATGAGTTTCCATCCATGGAATCAGTTTCACTAGATATGATGTAAACTCACTCTGAGCATTAGTTGGCAATACAATGCTAGTAAGCTTTGCATCATCCACAAATTTGGATGTACAGATATTACTTAATAAAGAAATTACAGTCATAAAGACATTAAATATAAAAGGACCTAAGACTTATCTCTGGGGCATACCTCTTCTAATAATATGACTAATAGATAAGATGTTCTGTACTTTAAAACTAAAGTTTCTATCCTTTAACCAAACTGAAATCCACCTTATTCAAAAAAGATTAGTTTTCATTTAGGAGTGAGATTATAGTTGAAAAGGGAACAGAATCAAAATCCTTTGCAAGATCCAGATACAGTATGTCAACTGATAACACTACATCCAGGTCATGTACAACATTGGTATAAAACTGCTGTAAATTAATAGTGCAAGACCTAGCCAAAGTGACTCCATTCTTGTTTTTGTCCTTAATAATAAGGCCATTTGCCTAGTGCAGTTAAGCATTACCCTTTCAAAGCACTTAGCCAATGGGCAGGTAAGACTAATGGATCTGTAGTTGTCCATAACACTTACAGATTCCCCTTCACGCAACAAAATGATACAAGAAGATTTCCAGATATGAGGAACATAACCCTTATCTACATTCATCAATATAAGTATGTTAGACAAAAGTAATATTGTTTTCAATGTTGTTTTAAAAAGAAGCCATTGATATCATTCCAGCTGGCAGGTGAGTCTTTAATGATCCTTTTCAAAGACCTAGGCACACAACCTCCTAGAGTGGTTAGTAGAGAACCACATATTATACTTCTGAAACCTACAACACTCATATTAGCTAAAACAAAGGCCTGCAAATGTATTTATTTAGTTTATTTTACATTTGGTAATGGGGAAAGTCTGACTGGACAAAGTCCTTTTTCAGCAGAGGCCTGGGGAGAAAAGCTCCGTGTTTATAAACAATAGTTATTGCAATAATTGGAGGATACACAAATAACATTCACAGAAGTTAAATATATAATTTTACAATCTTGGAGGTGTCATGATACACAAAATTCATACACAAAAGTTAATATATACAATTTTACAATTTTGGGAAGGTGTTATGATATGGGGAGGATTGCACTAAAATACAGATTTCATTCATGGAAGAAATTATATACAGATTTACAAGTTTGAAAACTAGGATAGTCCATCACACATATCGTAAGTCTGAGAGATATAGGACATTTCTTAAATTAGGTAAGTCGAAGTGACAGACAGGAAGACTTACATGGAACAAGCAGATTCTACTGTGGATGTTCTGCGGCCTGCACTGTGGAAAGGCTGATAGAGGAGAGGAAAGAGAGAATAGATAGATTACTGGTAAGTAAATGTAGAATATACCCACACAAAAAAATACTAACAAGTCAATACACGGCCGGGGTAAAATCTCTATTAACAACTGTTTAGTAGGCGTAGCAATGTTCCTATTGGTTCCAGCAAATGTGTAAGCTTTTATATGTGTTATTGATCTTTTTATTATGTCTGAAGAAGCAAGGAGTGTCCTTGCCAAAGCACTTACTAAACAGTTGTTAATAAAGATTTTACCCAGGCTGTGTATCGGCTTGTTAGTATTTATTTTTGTGTGGTTATAATTTTAATATTCAGTTTTACTAATGGGCTGTTTATCCAAGCTGCTGGTGTCTTTCTTTGGTTGTGGATAAATCTGAAATATAGTTGAGGAAGAAAAATAGAACAGTGTTTTTTTTTTTAACACCTTCACTGGGTTGTCACCTGTGACACAGGGCAAATTCACATACGTAGTAAAGCAATCATCTTATAATTAGAGTAGTGTTATATTGAGGATTGGTCCTAGCTAGGCCAGCAAAGATCTCACAAACTAGCTTCTGCTGTCTTGTCAAACTCACCTAAATTAATGGCAAGGCTGTGTCAGTTGCCCCTTTGTAATAGCTATGTTTAAGGAATGATTGCTGTTGTCAATTTGCTAAGTTCAATTCAAACCTTCTCTTTACCTTTGTTGTTCCTAACCTGATTTCTATTAGAATTTGAAGGATTCATTTTATATATCTGGCAAGCTGATTTTTTTTCTCGGAGAAAGCTGGAGTAAAATTCTGGTCCACCAAGGCTAATTTTTCATTCCTTGATCAGATTATAGCAATTTAATAAGAACATACTTTGTAATAATTGAATTCTGCTTATTATAAATAATGGCCAATAGTCTTCAGTATACAGTTATATTATCTTATCCTTCTATTCCCAATTAGGCAAATCTGTTCTAATATAGACCACAACATAAACTTTCTTTTGCCTAACCATCATATTAGATTTAATGTATGTAGCTAAATTTCCTTACAATTTTATACATATGTGATCTGAGTTACCAAGGTGAGGTATCCCACATACTTTAAGTATATTTATTGTTGAGCTATAGAAGATTACAGTGAATATATTACCCTGTATTGTTGATAAACCAACATGTTCCATGGCACCCAGTTCATTAATGATATCCAAAATAAAACTAGGTTCCATATGCAATTTTGGCAGTCCAGTTAATGTCAGGGACATTTAAGTAACCAAACGGAATGCACTGGATATGTCTTTGTCTTACACATATTTTTAATTCAATGAGGAAAGTTTTAGTCTTGTCTAGAGTGAGCGCAGTGCTGCTGTAAAAAACAATGTTATTGTAACTGTTGGGTAGACTATTCCATGGGCAAATTCAGCAATGCTCTCTGGTGGAGGCTGAGGATATCACTAGTGGAGGTGTAGTCTAAAGGGGTTTAGGTTGGGGACATCGGTGAGCTGCTGCAGAGGTAGGGTACAATGTGCATGTCCACACTGCATGCCTGCCCCTGACTGTCATCATGGAAGCCATGAGAGAGGGAGAGTGAAATAGGATCAGTCATAATTAAAAAAAAAATTGAAGTAGAACAGTATGACCCCACAGGGTGTCCTTAAGTTTTCCACTGGCCCTAGCTTAAATTTAGGCAATAGACCAGGGGTGACTGGAGTGCTGTTATATCCAGCAAAGGACATGAGGCACTAGGTCAGCTGTCAGAATGAAGACAGAGTAGAAAAAAAATAACTCAAGAAGAAAACACACACACAGACCTACCACAAACCCACTTACCTGTTTCAACAAAACAGGTGTTCAGTAAAACTTATGTTCAATAAAACATTTGCACAAAAGAACCTGCAGTTCATTCTGTTGAGCAAATGAACATTCATCAACATGAAGTGCACCCATATATAGCTATCTAGAAATATATGCATATACACAAATACACACATTCACATTCCCACACATTGCAGCCATTAAGGGTGGTGTAACTGGGAAAGAATAGTTTGTGACAGCAATATTCAAAAACTAAATGAATATAAAAACAAGTTTTGTTAAATGGGCTCTTGGGTTACATAATAAAAAATAATTGACCTATAATCTAAGTCTTAGAATTAAGCACACTTTCTTGCACCTGAAAATGCTTTGCCCACTCATGGTGACTAGTTTCCATCATGTTATTGTATGAGGTGAATCAGACAATCTTGATATTCACAACCTCACTAATAAACCACCTTTGTGATCTTATAGCATTACACTTCAAGTAAGTCACTCCTGTAAATCATGAACATTACAATCAGTTTTGCTATAAAATGTTTATTAAATATAATTTAAAATACGTATTGGGCCATATATGAATTCTGTGGTCGGTTATGAATGTTCAGTGTCAGCTGTACGAGGACCTATAAACATTATCCTTTAAAAGAAAAATAAAGCACAATACATGCGTAATATTTCGCATGGCAGAACATTGTTAACATTTTATTATAAGATTATAAAAACAGTGCCACCGATATCCTTTTGCACTAAGACACTGAGACCACCGAGCTGTTGATATCTCTTTGGGATGAAACACAACATACATTTCTTTCTTTTTACACCTTTCCTACCGCATATTAAAAGCCATAAACATCTTTTGATTAAAGATATTAACTGTGATGGATGAAGAAAAGGAGGGCACCTCCAAAGTGTAAGAAAGAAGAGTCAGTGATAAACTCAACTGCTTAACACATTTCTTCTTACAGACATTATTTAGAAGTCCATTTTTAACAGCACAAAGAAAATTTAAAGTTTTAAAAGCCTTCTGCTGGAATAACTTACCCCTCTGTCATAGTCATAGATTTCAACAGTAATTACAGGAGGTTTATTTTCTGTGTCGTTTGGATCCCCATAAATTGTTACATTCTGGAATACTAGTGTCTGATCCCAAGTGGGTGATAAAGTATTTTCAACAACCTGTAATAAAAAAAAAAACTTATTTTTAGAAACACGTTATAACCTCAGTAACAGTGAACATCTACATTTCTATATATTCTGTGACAATATTAAAATGCCTCTGAGTAATGGCCACCCTTTCTTCCTTTTCAGTCTCTACCACTATGCACATTAAGTATATATATATATATATATATATATATATATATATATATATATATATATATATATATATATATATATTTCAGGTTCAGTCATCCTTATGCAGCCTCATTTTACTGGTAGTTAGCTTCACTTTTTGCTACCTTCTCTAGTATTTAGTCTTACTTGCTTGCCTTAACTTCATCTTTCTAACACTCCACTCCCTCCCCTAATTTCATATAATAATAAAACTCTGGATTTTTCTCTTCATCAAGAACATCTTCCCTCTCTACAGTCTAATAAACTTTTTGTGCCTGTGACTCTGTTGCCTTTAAATCTGTATGACACAAGTGATTGTCCCGTCATTGTAACTCTTCAGTCATTATCTCACTGTGACTGTACCTAGAATGCTGTTTGCTCAGAACAGGGGGAATACTTTGATGTTCCCCAATATTCACACTTTCAGCTCTGGTACTCTGAAGATAGGTTCATAGGTTGGTACTGGGCTATCTGCCCGAAGGCATATATTAGCCCAGCCATGTTTTGCGGTATTCACCGCCCCTTTAGTAGTTTCCTAGACCCTTGTACTAGCAGCTAGTACCGTTGGCCCCTATCTAGTAGTGCTGTTGGTGTGATCCCCGGTGTGAACTTTCTGTTACCCATCCACTCATCAAGGTTCCTCTTGAAGAGTGATAGTGAGGGGCTCTGTCTTATGTAGATCGGGACCCTGTTCCATAGTAAGGGAAGTCTCTGTGAAGGGAATCTATCCCTCCAGCATGTTGTATTCATTGTTGTGTTGAAGTTTATATCCCTAGAGCGTGTAGCTTGAGTAGATTTGGTTTTGCTAAGATGGAGCATGTTCAACAATTCTGGGTTGGACATGGCTCTGTATGTTAGACAGAGATCGCCTCTGAGAAAGCGGTATGCAACAGAGAACAGTCTTAGCTTTTTCAATCGTGCTGCATAAGGCAACTGTTTGAGGCCAGTAATCCTCTTGGTTAGGTACCTTTGTGGTCTCTCCAGCTGTTGGAGATGTCTAGCCAGGTACATTCCAAATTGTGCATTGTACTCAATAATGGGTCTGATGAGGGAGGAGTAGAGGGGCACCATTACATCCAGAATGGTAATTAAAGGCACCCCACCCTATTAAACTAGGTGGGGTTTATAAATAATGTATTCTACCAGACTGAAACTTAAATGCTGTTTAATAAACCACTCAATGATACTAGCAAATCTAAAAAAAAATCATATCTCAGCTGTGTCTTCTATTTTTTCTATCAGTCTACAGACCATTATAGGCCTAGCCAATAACATAAGTTCCCAACAGCCTTGGAGAGGGCAGCACAATTATTTATATTTACCTTGAAAGTGGCAAGGATGTTAACCTGCTTGACATGTACTGGAAGTTTCGTCTACATGCTTTTAAGTCAAACTTCACTTTTCTGCTGTTTTTTAGTCATTTAGTCAGCTCTGACTTTTCATGACCTCAGAAATTTAGCAAGTCAAATCTAATTCCTTCTTTATGTTTTTGCAAATTCACATTGATTTCTTCAGCATTGTTGTCTATCCACTTTAGCTTCTTCACTTACCTTCTGTCCTTCCTGGCATAAGTTTGTTCTCCAGTGAATCCTGTCTTCTCAATTTGTGGATCAATTATTTGATTTTTAGATTAACTATTAGGCCTCCCAGTGTGAACAGTCTTGATTTATTTCCTTAATTATGAACTGATCTGATCTTATTGCAGTCTATGGAATTCTCAATATGTTTCCACAACACCTCAGTTCAAAAGCCTCTGCTTTGCTGTCCAACTAGTTCAGCTCTCACAGCCATATGTTATTATTGAAATACCAGAGCTTTGACTTTGTCGACCTTTGCTGAAAATGTGATATCTTTGCTCTTTAAAAGCTTATCCAGATTTGCCATACATTTTCTTTCAAAAGCAGGCATCTTTAAATTTTATTTTTATTTTTTTAATTTTTTTAACTTCATTTACTTAGATACAGAGATTTATATGTACATACATTTCCAATATTTGTATGTAAGGTTAATTGAGCAAATCAAAGGACTGCAGCCCCTGTTGCACATGCATTTGCTCTGGGTGGGGGGGGGGATTAAATTTCTGTCTATCACACCTACCGTGATATATTGCCAACACTCAGAAGCTACTGCTTTTACAGAATAGAATTTGTATATTTGTAACACCATGTGAGAGGTCCAAATACCACTGTATAACAGTAGCAACTACCCTGCACCCCCAGCACAGTACATGAATCTTTAAACTTCTCAGCCTATATGACTTAAGCTATCTTTTAAAACTAAACAGTTTTATAGCTTTGCGACTTTTCACAAGTATCACCCTCTTAATGTTTCCAGTAATCAATATAACTACATTTTATTCTTATCTGAAATGAAAATGATAGCGTATACGGTTTTGGAACTGTGATGCTATACCTTCTTCTGTTGTGTCTTCCTGGAAAAGAGGGAATTGAATAGCAGATAAAGCTAAATGCATACAACAAAGTGGGCCTAAATTACGGATGCTCTATCAAGAGCATGCTTTAACTAAAAAAAAAAAATCAATCACAGAGCATTTTACTAAAATCTGTTCAGATAAATCATCTGTGTATATGAATACAGCACCTGACAGTCACGTGATCAGCCCACACCCTCATGCATTCTTCCCTTGAAAGAATCTCCATCTGGCTCACAGTCCGACACCACCAACTCTCCAGATAGGTTAACTACTGAGACAACATGCAGCTCATTCATTTTTGCACACTGGACCCAGAAGATAGTATCTCCAGGGGAGGCCAACATTATAGTGAGAAGAACAAAATACTTTTCCACTGCTGCAGTATTATGGACACAGCTCACCATCTCTGACCCCCATTTACAGGCAGGGTACAATATGGTGAGTGGGAGCACCTATTAGATGGAAGGCTGGACCTTCTGGCATGGGTACTATTGTACGTGGGATTAACTGCCACAGGAACACCCCCCCCCAGAAGAAACATGGCACCTAGTCCTCCTGTTTGACTGCTCATTATGTGAAGATTTGAGGCATGGCACAACTTACACCCCACCACTGGTCATACAACATAAAAGATTTAAAAGCTCAGAATTTAACAATCCCATGGCCATGGAGCATAACTTCAGACAGGAAGTAACATTACAAAATACCAGCATAAAGGTTCTTCAGGAGATTCTTACTTGCTGTGCCCAGGCAGGCAATGGGCACAGTAAAATAGCCAAAAAAAAGGCACTGGAAGGTTCACCAGATAAAACTACAAACTTTATTAGATACAAACTGTGAGAACACAACAAAATGAACGCCTTAACTGAATCACTGCGTTTCCATTAGTACAACTTCATCAGATGAGCATACCAACTTCTGCCAGCATTTTTATATAGTCCTTGATTAATCAATTAACAAAAATCCCAAGTTTAAAGCCACAGTACAACATTGTTAGGTGCATGAGAATAAAATGCAGTAGATGAAAAAACTTGTTAAAAACGTTTAAAAAAAACCTAATAATAAATACATAATAAAAAAAACTGAATTTTGAGTACAAATAAAACTGTAAGGTGCATTAAAAAAAACATATATATATATATATATATATATATATATATATATATATATATATATGTGTGTGTAAAATACATAATGTTAAATATTACTCATAAATCTGAATGTGTTAAAAGTGAATATACAGTTACATAAAATACTGTGTAAATTATTGGGTTTTACATTTATACCAAAGACTAAGACTGATGTATTTTAGGTTGCTGGCTGATTTTATTTATATGTAAAAAGAATCTGGAATTATTTTTAGTGGTCAAACAAGATCCAACACACAAAACTAAGAAATTTTGAAACTACAGTAGAAGGCAAATTACGGCAAGCCCTAAGCAACAATAGTGTTTTCAAACCTAAGTAAGGAAAAGAGAAACGTATTGGAAGAATGTAGAAACAACAAAACTTAAGAATCATGAAACCTGATAAGGGTGGTAGTGTTGTTTTAATGGACAAGATTACATATGAAGGGAAAATGATGGATATTCTGGGAGATGATAATCTGTATGTAAGAGTTTCACTAAATGACGTAAACATTGCATATAAGAAAATACAAGTATTTTTTAATGATTTACTGATTGAATGACTCATTGATACTGACACATAGAACTTTTTACATGTTGAAAAACCCAGGGTTCCATCCATATTTGGTATCTCGAACGTCCACAAGGACTTAACACACCCTTAAGGCCAAATTTGTTGATTCAAAGCTTAAAAAAGTATTTATGAGGGTGAAAATGTGCTGAAAGATTTATGGCACCTCTTGAAAAAAATTGCATTCTGGTCTATACTTAGACAACTTGACCTTTATTTCAGTGGATGTGATTGATTTGTTTTCTTCCATTCCTCATGAAATAGGTCTGGAATGGTTGGAAGAAGTTTTAAGTGACAGCACTGACATTAGTCACAATGACTGTCATGCTTAATTTTAATGCATATAATTTTAAAAAACAATTTTATATTTTTTGAAGTTGAGTATTTTAAACAATTAAGAGGTACTGCCATGGGGGCCCATTGTGCCCTCACTTATGCTAATATTATACTTTCCTACTGGGAAAATACATTTGTATTTAATTGTGGTTTTAGGAATTGTTGAAACTTTTATGCTCATTTTTTGGACGACATATGTTTGTTTTGGACAGAATCTGAAGACAAGTTTTTAGAATGTTTTAACTATTTATCAAATACCACTGAATTTTTAAGGTTTACATATGTGGTCAGTCATGATGAGATGAGATATTTGGATATTTGTATCAGCAAAAACAATGGCCATTTTAAAACCAGGGTGTACAGGAAGGTGACCTTTTCAAATTCCTACCTGCACTACAGCAGTGCACACCCTTACTATCAGAAGAGGCCAGTTTGTGCGTATCAGCAGGATGACATCAGGTAACAATGATTGTGTTAGTGAAAGTAGGTTCCTTATGCATTTGTTCAGGGCTAGGAGATACCTGGAAGAGCTTCTCACAGAAGTATATTGTGAGGTACTTGAAGCTAGAAAAACTAGGTTTGTCCCCATTTTTGGCAGTGATACCTATGATTCTGGCAGTACTGAACTGCCTGATGTCAAGATAGATAATATGTACAATGGTGCTTTGGTTACTACTTATGATGGGGTAGCTGGGTTGGCCAGAAACCTCATAGAAGATGAATGGTGTAGATTTGCCAGTACTTCTGATATGCTACATTTTTGACAAACTATTTCAATGTATTTACAGAAAGTGCCGTAACATCAAGAATATTTTGGAAAATGGTGCATCTATGGCCAATAACTGCAATTCCAGCAAGAGGGGTACATTTAAATGTGGCAACTGTGCTCAATGTCTTTGTGTCAAAACTGGTGACACATACTATCTGAAGGTTAGAAATAGGTTCATTAAGACCATAGGTTTTGCTAACTGCAACACACAGGGTATTATTTACTTAGATTTGTGTGGCAAATGTGATGCATTTTATATAGGCAAAACTGAAAGAAAACAAAAATTGAGAATGTATGAGCACAGATACGACATAAGAAAAATGAATACAAATAATGCTTTATATAAACACAATTTGAATTGTATAGGAGCAGATTTTTATTTTTTTGTAACTAAGACGCTGCCTATTGACCCTAGAGGTGGCCCTTGGGAGACACGTCTAGAATACAAGGAGTTGTACTGGCAGTTGGTGCTAGAAGCTAACAAATGCCCTGGTTTAAATGACATGGTTTCACGGAAGCCTGTTTTAATGTTGAGGTCAGCTAAACTTTGAAAATGATGGGTAGTTTTAATCAAACATCCTTTTATATTTTTAATGGTTTTATCCAGCAGAGGGTGCTGTTTTACACAATATTTTATGTAACTGTATATTCACTTTTAAGACATTCAGTTTTATGAGTAATATTTAACATTATGTATTATTTATATATATATATATATATATATATATATATATATATATATATATATTATGTGCACCTTACAGTTTTATTTGTACTCAAAGTTCAGTTTTTTATGTACTTATTATTAATTTTTTTAAACGTTTTTAACAAGTTTTTTCATCTTCTGCATTTTATTCCCATGCGCCTAACAATGTTGTACTGTGGCTTTAAACTTGGGATTTTTGTTAATTGATTAATCTAGGACTATATAAAAATGCTGGTAGATGTTGGTATGCTCATCTGATGAAGTTGTACTGACGAAAACAAGGTGATTCAGTTAAGGTGTTTGTTTTGTTGTGTTCTCACAGTTTGTAACTAATAAATTTGTGATTTTATCTTGTGAACCTTCCAGTGCCTATTTTTTGGTCATTGATTTGAATTGAGGCACTCTTCCCACCTTTCATAGTAAAGTAGCCCCATAGAAGTGGGCCAGACAGAGAGATAGTCATGCAGATGGTCTTCAGTGGACATGAACAGGCTCTACAGATTTTGTTTGTGTCTTTCGGCTTTTCCCAGTTAGGGGTCACCACAGCGGAACTCCGGTCCGCTAATGGTTGGCAGTTGATTTTTACATACTGGCTTGCCAGGCCTGACGCACAACCTTCAACAAAGGTATGCCCATTTATGCATGTCTCCACGCAGAAGACATTCTAGCTGAGAATCAAATCGGACAGCATCTTACTGTGAGGCGACAAAGCTACCGCAGCACCACCACCACGGGTTATTAATTCATCAGCCAAGACTAAGGGCAAATAAGAAAGCAACAAAATCCCCTTTGGGTGTTTAGACTTTATAATTGTGTTTATTATGTTAATAGTTTGCTTTTTCTTGATTTTAGTAACCGTTTGTTTTCATGTGCTGTAATTTGAAGAAGTTTCCTTCTCAGAAGCAAACATGTGACTTGGACTTCCAAACAACTTTTATTTCTTACACAAAAACAACCAAAAAAGCACTGAAAATAATAATAATAAATGACCGTAGAAACCAGAATCCACCACTCAAATAATTTAATAAATTATTTGAGTGGTGGATCCTGATTTCTACGGTCATTTATTATTATAACTTTTATTTCTTCCCTGGATCATATTCAATTTATGGATAGGGGAGTTGCAATACATTTGGACATTTTCTTTATCAACGTTTTCAGCAGCAACAACAGTGGATCAAAAATAAAGTAAAAATGAAAAATAAAAATAAGCGGGCACTGTTAAGAACAATTTTTTTAACTCTATATATATATATATACATATATATATATATATATATATATATATATATATGTATATTACATTTTTTATTCAGTGTCTTTTCTGCTTGTAAATAATATGCTTCCTGAAAAGTAGATCACAGCAGTAGTACAGCAACCACACCAATCAGTCTCCATATTCTAATAAGGGAGTTTCTTCTCCTCCAATCTGATGTACATTTTTCTAACCAATCAGATTTTACATCTCATCATCCAATTATGCCAGGTAGCCTAGCCCACTCCCCCCTTTTCAAGAGGTTTTCAACCACTGGAAATTAATAGTTTTATTATCTGATGAAGTCTATTTACAACGAAAGTACTCAAAAAGATATTAAACCTACAGAAGGATCTCTGTGAATCTTTATTTTTTGTTACTTTTTTTACTTTAGTAGTAGTGGTAGAGAAAACCTTAGCATTTAAGTTGAAGCTAAAAATATAACTTACAGGTCAGCTGATTACAGTCATGTACCACTGTTGGTACCACCAAGGATCACAGAACCTTACAGAATCACCTTTCTCTGCTCTTTGTTAGTCCCAACAAGGTCAAGCTACTTGTACAGGTTTGGAGACCCTAATAAGAACACCATGCCACTAAAAGTGGTCTTATAACCCTAGCATTTCACAGGATATCAAATATTGTCAACATACTTAGAATTATTTTAAATACTGCTAATATACTAAGCTATATTTTCTAGACTACTGTTATAGTTTACACACTGATGAAATTTGCTGTGTTTGTGGGTTTTTTTATTTGAATTCCCCTTCTCTTTATGGCAAAAGCAATTATTTAATTTTGATTGGCATTTTCACATAAAATATGCCTTTGTTTTCTTTTAATTATCTTTGTGATATGACGCTGTTTTTAAAATTCTGTCCATTCACACAATCAGTGTCAGTTGAAGCAATGCCTTCTGTTTAATTGTCCCTGAAACACTGTTTAATAACTGCATTCATCAGATGACTGTATGTGCTGGAGTTACAGCTCTGTGAATTATACAAATCCTTGCTGTATTTTTCTTGGGAATGTATTTCATATTATAATTTGAATTCTGTAGTTTCAGTTTCCTAATTCACACTCTTAAATAAAATGATTAATTTCTTAAACTATTATCTCTTGTAACAGAGGTACATGGGATATATGCAAATGACCCTTATGAACATCAGGTGTTTCAGCTATATGGCGATTCTGATTGCCCATGACTTTTACATTTGAAGTCATTTTAATGGACATTTTCAGGCCAATAATGCCAAACCCCACTAGCTGTGGATATGCATATTTCAGCCTTGCTATGACCTCTTCAGCATAGCATAAGCAGAGTGTTTGACTAAGCATAAGAAACACAGGGTTGCTATACACAGATGATGTCCATTTTCATTAGGATGACTGCAAAATATCCCAAATAACAAATTAAAACAAAGAGTTAGAAGGTCACACTGAAAAACCAATCAGAAAAAACTAAATGAAAACTCCAGCCAAGCTAGAACTTCCAATGAGTGACCTCCCAAACCTCTTGTAACAGAGGCACATGGGATATATGCAAATGACCCTTATGAACATCAGGTGCTTCAGCTATATGGCGATTCTAATTGCCCATGACTTTTACATTTGAAGTCATTTTAATGGACAATTTCAGGCCAATAAAGCCAAACCCCACTAGCTATGGATATGCATATGTTGGCCTTGTTATGACCTCTTCAGCATAGCATAAGCAGTTTTGACCTTTTTCATGCTGTACATTATAAGACAGCAATCTATAGATTGCATGATACTCAACAGAAGTGTTGGGAAATGGGTTGTACTATTACCATTTGAATAACTTCATTATGATTTGTTTGAAACTAGTGACATGAGCTGTTGGAGAATACATGAATTTAATCAATACAACTTTTTTTCTAGAAATAACAGCCAACATCAAATAGTCTAATGTGTTTTAGTTATATATATATTGAAAACATTTATTCAAGCTCGTGAAACTTTTGAGTAAAGAAGTTTTTCACTTCACAGGGTTGTGCAGTCTCCATGTTAGTACAGATCCAGCCTCCATATGGCAGTATAGCATGGCTTTCTAGGTTTCAAAAATTCTTTTGTTTATGTTTTTGAAGAAAGTCAAAATTTTCCATTCTCAGCTTTATTTCTGTAACATTTTCCATTTTGATGATAATAATTTTCCAATAATTAGTAGATTCTAGTTGCTGGGGGTCGGATAGTGGCAAATAGTGTAGGATTCGGGAAGAAGTAGAATGATGGGAAAAGTTATTACCAATAAAAATAAAAAATTACAGACGGGAAAAGTGCTTCTGTTTGCTGTCACTGTTTTTAGATTGTTGTATCATCCTTTGTTTGGAATCACTGCTGTCTATACTGAAGTTTAACTGTGGTTTTGCTTTGTGTGAAAATTATCTTTTCTTTGGGGGTAATGGCATTAAGATTGGTTTGTTACTTTGTTAAACTCCAATGCTCTTCATGAGTAATGCCGTGGGTGCAAATTGTTACAAAAAGTATGTAGATGGGGTATTTGTTCAGCATTAAATGACAATACTTGCAAGGATGGCAAAGGTGCATGGCAAAGAACACCAGTCCATATAATAAAATGCAATGCCTGCACACATAGAACACAATAAATCAGTGTATTCCTTCATTTAAACAATAATTAAAACCACATACTGGTAAAAACCTTCTTCAGTATGGTAATAAAAAAATTCAAATTTTCAACAATTATTTATCACTTCCTTGAACTGACATAACAATCATATTAATTCATATTTAAAGGTATATCACTATAAAAAATCCATTAATAATGATTTAAACCAAGAGAAAATAATGTTCCTAATTTTACAATACAAAAATGTTCTGTGTCGCTAAGTATTTGTTTCCTTCCTAATTTATTAGGACTTCTAAGCATGATTTTATCAATATACAAAAAAATGAAAATGAGCCACTCAGATGCTTGCATAAATGTTTAAACAAAGCATTAGATTCTTGTTGACATCTAATGTTACTTAAATGTTCAAATATTCATGTTTTTTTAAAAAAACTGGACGTTTTTCCAAGATAAAAAGCAGAGCAAGAACATGTAACTAAATATATTAAATCAACTGTAAATTACAAGTAATGATAGTCTTCAATTCATAAAAACCAGAAGTGTTAGCTAATATAAATTCCTCACTTTGAAGGACAACACATGCCATGCATGCACCACGTGGAACACATCCCTTTAAAACATGACCATCTAATGTTGTTTATATTTCACATATACTACACTCTTTCTTGTAATGATTAAAATAATTTCCTATAGTTGTACCATGTCTATAGGAGAAAGAACATTTATTAGGAAGAATTTCTAACATATTTTGTCCATCTGCAAGATGGACCAATTTTGGTTAACAATTTGGTGGAAGGACTCAGTATTACTCCCAAAGTTTGTAACTAATCTTAACATTTGTCCAACATTAACATTTTTGTTCCTACATTGATATCCCAAAAATTCATCTCAAGATTTATTGTTGGTGTTACTCAAAGCCACATTTAATATTTTGATGTCAAAACCTCTACTAATAAATCTAAATGTTAAATCTTGACTAATATTCTTACGATGCTCCACCTCAGAACAAATTCTCTTTATCCTATAGTACTGTGATAAGGGGATGTTATTAATTGTGGCCAAAGATGACAACTAGTTGCTTGTAATAAATAATTTTTGTGAAATTCTTTTCTATAAAGAGAAGTTTTAACACTTACATCTAATTTCTTTTCAACTAATACATCCAAAAATAACATTGTTAATGTATCATAATTTAAAGACCCCACTTAATACAATTGAGATGCTTTAGAAACTCATAGGTTCATAGGTTCATAGCTAGGTACTAGTCTATTGGCCCTAGGGCCTATATAAGCCTAGCCAAAAAGGTACCCTGGCTTTCGCCACCCAAGAAAATTATTTTCCTGTGCCCCTGTCGAGCAAAGCCAGAGAAGTGATCCCCGGGGTGAATTTCCTATTTCCCATCCAATCATCAAGATTTTTCTTGAAAACTGCTAATGAGGAACTCTGTTTGACATAGATAAGTAGTCTGTTCCAGAGTATGGGAAGTCTCTGGGACAGGAATCTATCCCTCCAGCATGTTCTGTTTATTGTGGTGACAAGGTTTAGGTCCCTACAGCATGTAGTTCAGAGGAATTGGGATTTTTTTAAGTGGAGCATGTCCAACAGCTCTGGGTTTGACATAGCTTTGTATGTTAGGCAGAGATCGCCTCTGAGTAGGCGATATGCGACAGAGTAAAGTTGATCTGCGTAGGGTATCTGTTTGAGGCCAGTAATCCTCTTTGTGAGGTATTTCTGTGGCCTCTCCAGTTGTTGTAGATGTCTTGTGAGGTACATACCAAAAGGGGTGCTGTACTCTATAATGGGTCTAATGAGTGATGAGTAGAAGGGAACAATGACCTCTTTTTTTCTGGATGAGAAACTTTTTGTGATGAGGTATGCCACGTAGAAGGATTTCCTGACCACTGTGGCAATGTGATTATTAAAGGAGAGACTACTGTCCACCTGTGTCCCAAGGTCTCTTATCACTCTTTTGGTGTTAAGTAGACTACCACCTATGTGGTAGTTCAAGGGTACAGAGTTTTTACCAAAGGGGATAACAATGCACTTTTTGGCATTGAGCTTCAGGCCATGGCTTTGACACCAGGCATCTGTCTCAGTGAGGCCCCTTTGTAGGATGTCCACATCGTTAGGAGTTTCGATTATGGCTCCCAGTTTGCAGTCATCTGCAAACTTCATTAGCCAAAGACCTTCTGTGTTAGGCTGTACTTCAGAGAAGTATATAACAAACAGGAGAGGACCAAGGACTGAACCCTGTGGTACTCCACTTGTCACTGGTCTGAAGTCAGATTTGGAGTCTGCTACTTTCACAGTGTAGGTTCTGTCCATGAGCCAGTTGGCAACTCATCTTGTGACATAGGGATTTATACCTAGTTTAGTGAGTTTGTCTATAATTCCAGTGTGGAGGATGGTATCGAAAGCCTTGGCGAGATCTAGATAGGCTGTGTGAACCACCTTACCCTCATCTATGGCTTTGGTGACTGCTTCAAAGAAGTCTATCAGGTTTACGAGACATGATCTGCCTTTTACAAACCCGAACTGGGTGGGGTCCAGAGATTAGAGATTGCCAATGTCTTTGTTTATGAGTTCCATGATAATACGTTCCATGGCCTTGCAGACCAGGCTCGTCAGGCTAATGGGGCAGTAGTTCCCGGGGTCCGTCGTAGCTCCCCGTTTGTGGAGTGGGATAACTATCGCAGTGTGCCATTCAGTGGGCAAAAAGCCTGAGGTGAGGCTATGATTGAACATGGTTCTTAGGTGAGGTGCCAGTTCGTTCTGTAGTTCATGTAGAACGCAGCCTGGGATATTGTCAGGTCCCATGGATGCTGTGTTCTTGGGTTTGGAGAGTGTGTTTTTTACCTGTGCAGCAGTGATTACAGGAACTTTGCATTCTACTGGTATAGAGATGGGCCCTCTAGGGGGTGAGAGGGGGGTAAAGTTAGCAGTGAACCTATCTGCCAGGATGTTGGCAATATCAGTTGGTTCTGTATATTTAGTGCCATTATGTTGTAACTCAGAGCAGGTCTGTGTGTTGCCATTGAGATTCTTGACATAGCTATAGAATGCTTTGTGGTTGTCTTTAGAGTCAGTGGCAATTTTGTTTTCATAATTAGCTTTGGAGGATTTTATGAGGGATCTCAGCTTCTTACTGAGTCTGACCAGGGAGCTCCTCCAGTCATGGGATTTTACTCTTTTTTGCAAAAGATTCTTTCTTCTGTTGTAGAGTTTGTTTATGGTAGCGGACCACCAGATTGGCTTCCTTTTTTTGGAGGATAGCATCTTGGCTCTGTTAGGGATAGCACGATCCATGCACTTGTGTAAGTGCTTATAAAGTGCATTTGTGTAGGATTCAGCAGTCGTACCTCTATTGTCCGTCTGCGTGGGTGTCATGAAGTTTGCCACTTCTGTCTTAAGAGGTGTGAAGTTGGCTTTGGACACGTTATTTTACGGTGGTTTCCCTAATGGGGGGGTGGGGGTGGGATGTGGATGTCTAGGGTGTTAGCTTGTGGTTGGATCTGACCAACAAGGAATTGACCTCTGGTGTGGAACACTGGTCGCCCATGTTGGTTATGACCTGGTCTAGGATATTGCTGCCCCTGGTGGGGGTGTGAATAAGTTCATCCAAGGCGTTGGAATTTATGAATTCCAGAAAACGTTGAGCAAAAGAGTTGGCACATGAGTAATTTTCCCAGTTAATGGTGGGGTAATTGAAATCACCCATTATTAGGGTGTTGGGTTGTACCCTAATATTTTCCAGTATATCAAGGAATGAGGAGTAGGAATCCTGGGACATGGTGGGGGGGTCTGTAGCAAGCTACAATTTGGATTGCGGTCTTGCCCAGAGTTAGTTTCACTTGGATAATCTCGGATGCATTATGCTGTGCAACAAGCCTGGAGGTGTGGATATCCTTAATGAATATGGACACACCTCCGCCTTTAGTGCTTCTCTCCGGGTTAGGTGGCTGAAAGGTGTGGTATGAATTATAACCTGGTAATGCAGGGGTGCTCTCTGGAGCTTTGAACCAGGTCTCTGTCACTGCACAGATATCAATGTTCTCCATTTTAAGGAGTGCCTCGAGTGAGTGCATTTTGAGGTTTAGACTTCTAGCATTGAGTAGCATTATCCTCAGATTTTGCTTGCTTGTACCTCAAACAAGCTTGTAACTCAAACAGAAATTCTAAATTACATGTCCAAACTAGCCAATAATCATCCAAAAATTATGCTAAATGTGAAGGGAATAAATACAAATATTATGACTTGTATCATATATCAGAAATTGTTCCACATACCCCATAAATATATCTCCTTGTATAGGAGCAAAAGAAGCTCCCATGGCAGTTCCCTGTAACTGTAAATAACATTCCTGACTGAAATAAAAAAAAAAAAACATTCTTAGTAGGGACATGTTCAGTTAAAAACAAAAGATAAGTATTAAAACCGGGACTACATAAATGTGAATTATTTAACCAATATTACAAGGCTTGCAATCCAGCCCAATGTGGAATATTGGTATATAATGCTTTAATATCAAAGGTGGACATATACCAGCCCATTTCCATTTGTACGTCCTGTAGAATGTTCAAAAACTGTATTGAATCTTTGATCCTGGACTAGATAACTGTCAATAAAGGTTTTAAAGAATGAGTTAAAAAAGCTGAAAGAGGTTCCATTAAACAATACTGGAATACTTTCGACAAACTAAGGGAGTAGCTATGGGGGCATCATGTGCCCCTATATTTGCTAACTTAGTAATGTTAGAATGGGAGAACAACAATATATTCCCTAGTGAATATTATAAGTATATAAAGTTATATACGAGGTTTTTGGACGATATGTTCATTATTTGGACAGGACCTATTAATGAAATTCAACAATTTATAGATTACCTTAACCAAACGACTGATTTTTTTGAAGTTCACGTACCAACATGATAGAAATGAAATAGTTTATTTGGACACATTGATTACTAATACAGGGAGAGGGTTCGCCTCTCAAATCTATAGAAAGCCTACATTTTCTAACGACTACATATATTTTAGTAGTTGTCATCCCCCCACATATTTAAAAATGTGGTTAAGGGACAAAGCATTCGTGTAGCTAGGATGTCTTCTACTAGGGAGGTTATGATAAGTGGGATGGAAACATTGTACAACCTGTTACTGGATAGAGGATATCCCAAGAAGATGTGGGATAATGTAACTACTTTTGTTATAAATCAATGGGGAAATAAATATGTACCCTTGTTGGGGAGGAACATGATCAGTATGCCTATAACAAATAAAGATCACGAAAGGAAAGTATGTGTGTTAAGGTACACTCCTCATACTAACACAATAATAGGAATTTTGAAGAAGTATTGGGAGTTATTATCTTCCTCAACATCTATTGGACATATAGTTGGAAATCAAGTATGTACCATTTATAAGACAGGTAGTAATCTAAAGAGAATACTTGAGCAAAAAAGAAGTGGGAATAAAATGACAAACAAGAAAGGTACATCTAGATGTGGTTCGTGTAACCAATGTAAAAACATCAACACTAAGGTTACAGTAAGGGTTAATAACATCACTAGATCATTGGTCACGTGTATAAGAGGAAATTGTAACACGCAACGGATAGTGTACATAGCCATGTGTACAAAATGCTCCGCTTACTATATAGGGAAGACAGAGAGAAAACTTAAGACCAGGATTTATGAACACCTATATAGAATTAAGAAAGGAGACCCTAAGAATGCGCTGAGCAAACGCACTATTGAAAATGGACAAGATCATACATTTTTATTTTCCATTATTGATCAAGTTGAAGTGTGTGATAGAGGAGGTGATTGGAAGACCTACTTAGCATGGGTCGAAAGTAAATGGCAAATTAGCCTGGATGCAACCACACCCCCAGGAATAAATGATTTCATTAGTATGAAACCTTTTTTAGCTTTGCAGTACTATTACACTTATATATTTACATAATTGTTACTATGTTCTTTTTAGATTTTGAGTGTACAGCCAAAGGCAATATTGTATCATCCCAGGTTGATAGTATTCATGTATTTTTGTATTAGAATAGATAGGTAATGCAGGGACATACTGTTTAGCATGTTTTTTGGCTTAATGTAAACAATTTATTTTATATTTTATTATCCTTTATATCTGTACTATTTAGGCATAAAAAACATTTACACATGACAAGTGGATTGAATTTAATATATTGTGACATACAAACCATTGTTTTTAAAATAGATTTTATATTAATAAGCTATTCTCATAAATGTTATAAATGGCTTATTCATATATTTTTAGCGTCAGCAAATATTTTAAAAATATTTAAAAGTATTATTAATACTTATTATTCCCAAAAGGGTGATTTTTAAGAAGGTTGTATTAAACTAATTAGTTGTAGCCAATTATACAATGCAATGGAAAATGGCGCCAAAGTGGGTATTTAAACTGTGATGTGACTTATGTTAAGGGTTCTGATGAAATCTGACAGTATCAGATGAAAGCGCTTAACCTCTGTATTGGATTCTGTGAAGTATTTTGGTGTTATCGAAATAAATTCTGTTTTGAAAAATTAACATCTGACTCTCCTTCTCGGGTCAAGGGGGACCGTTCCAGCTGTAGGAGAATATTTGGTTGTTTATCCTTTTCATTTGGTTTATCAATGTGGAATATTGGTATATAATGCTTTAATATCAAAGGTGGATATACCAGCCCATTTCCATTTGTACGTCCTGTAGAATGTTCAAAAACTGTATTGAATCTTTGATCCTGGACTAGATAACTGTCAATAAAGGTTTTAAAGAATGAGTTAAAAAAGCTGAAAGAGGTTCCATTAAACAACCAAAACCTGTCACAATAGGACATTCCAGGGATTTATTAGGATTTTTATAAATCTTAGGAACATATAAATATATTGCATCTGCAGATCACCCACTGTTTTAAAACGTTCTTATCAATTATACCTTCCTTAACTGCCAGATTTAAAAACAGTTGGATCCAGGTAAATTTTAAAATAAAATTTTAGATCATTAAGTTGAGCAAAAACCTCTTCTTGGTACTGATAAAAATCCCATATCACAACCACACCTTCCTTGTCAGCAGAACTTATCAGTACATCTGTATTTTTAGTCAAACAATTAAGTGCTGACCTTTTTTCAAAAGATAAATTGTGGAAAGCAGTTTTTTTATATATAAATTAAAATGTAATTCCTTTATTTTTCAAAAGACGCTGCATATTTATTCATCGATGGTTGGAAACAAGAATCTTTAAACCTATAAGAATCAAAATTATTGCTACCCTTTTCTTTAAAAAAACAAGGATAAATTCAACCAATGAAAAAAGTCCTTCACATCATGCACCGACATTGTTTCAGGAACAGGTGTGGTAAGAACAAAAGTCAAACCTTTATTAAGTAAGGAAACATTATTATCAGGTATTTCAAGAGAAGAAATGTTATATAAAATGTCATCACAACTCAGATGGGTCCCGTCATTTGTTGTAAAATGTCTAAAGCTCCCTGACCTCTTATGAAGTTTCTGCCCCACTCTCCTCCACAATTTACTAAAGGTATCTATAAATATTAGCCCTTTTAGTAGTGGGCAAATCAGATGATATACCAATATTTCTTGTTTAACATAACATACAAAGTACATAACCTCAGAAAGGCAGAACCAGGCCACCATGAATGTTGTAATGCAGTGCTAATATTCACATATGATTCCAATGGCAAGATTTGCAGATACATCCAGAACCTTTTGATTTTGCAGTAGCAAACATCAATACCCGGCCTAGTAACACTAGTGTAGGCTTCAACAATAACTATTCTCATCAACACAATGAGCATGCATCATGCTGAGAACTGCACTATTACATAAAGGCCCATTCTAGTATAGATACAGATTAAATATGAAGTACCTCAAATTCAGATGTTAACAGAGACATTGTTATAAGCAAGGCCACAGAAAACTGTTACTATCCCTATGCTGTCACAGAGTTCCAGGTACTAATAACAAGGTTTTATTTCTCCAGATTTAGGCAGTATGAGTTGATTACTTTCTTTGGTTGCTCCATCTTTTTCTGACTTCTCAGAAGGATCCCATCTCATGGTGCATTTCCTGATTATCATAACAGTAACTTGTAGAAATGGTACATGAAATGCTAAGCAACAGCCTCACATGGAACAGCTGAGAAAAGTTTTAAAATATGGAAGGAGACTTTATTCTTTATAACTACAATGCAACGTCAGATATCTTGTTGTGTATTGCTGTCTGTACCTTGACTACTCTTGCAAAATTCAATAAACCAAAACATTTATGACAAGAACACATAAATAATAAATATCAGGTTGATATGCATCTAAGCTGTATAATGGTTTAAATATGTTAATGTTGTTTGCGGATTTAAATATTTTAATTTACCTCAGTAGATTGACTGAAGTTGGAGAAAAGAACTCTGGCAAATGGGTCAGAGAGTCCAGTATCATCAGCAGCTAACAATCCCCTGGCCTGAAATATGTGAGCCCTTAGCTGATATTCGTGTTTTGCTTAGGAATAAAAAATGTTTAAAAAGACAACAATTAACAACCATAGTAAAACAACAGAACTAATCACAATGTACAATAAATTGTAAAGTAATGTGTTTATGAGTAGTAAACACAATTATGAAATAATTAAATGCATGTTTACAAAAATGGTAAAAAAACAATGAATTAATTTGGGGAATTATTCAAAACATTAGAAAATAATAGGCAGATATACAAAAAACATTTTTTAGCTAATTTAGTGAGTGGGTTTCTTGAAAAAGCCATCTGCTATCATTTGCTTTTTTTTTCCAAGGGAACTACAAATAAACAGTTCTCATACTCTTTACATTCCTCTGTGTGTATTTGTATGTGTCTCTGTGTTTTATATATATAAAATCAATTTCTGTCTGCTTCTTCTGATGTATTGCACTTTTTGAGAACATGACTTGGCAGAAGAGTAAAACAGAAAGTAAAACTGCACAATAAGTAAAAAAACAGTAAAACTAGGGCAGAGCAAGGATTTTTTATAAAAAGGCAATATCTGTAATATGAAATATTTCCCTTTTTTGAATATATCTGATTTCAGACTTGGTAAACTTAAGTAACCGTGTGACGTACACCTGTAATCCTAACATCCTGGGAGGTAGAGGATGTTGGATCAAATTATACTAATTTGTGAGAGATCATACTTCCTGGAAAAGGGGAAAAAGTAACCCCACAGGACACAATTGTAAGGTAATAGAGGCTGAAGGAGAAAGCAAAACTCTAGATGGAAACTGCAGGCAGCTTCTCTCCTCAAAAAAAGTATATTTTTTGTATGTTTTGGTAAACCATCTTTTGGCATGTAGCTTTTTATTTTACAAGTTTATTAAATCCTGTTTTGGACAGAGACATCTCTACATGTACATTAATAGAAGATAAAGCAAACCACAGTAACACCATAGTAATATTTTTATGCAATATATTTATTTTTAACAATTATCATTCACTCCATTGCATAAATCGCTCAGTTCCTGCATTGCCTTACACCTCACTCCTCTTGAACATTATTCTGCATGCATTATTCCAACAAATCCCATTTATTTCTATGTCATTTTCTCCTTCCTTTTTATAAAGATTCCTAATTCCAGTTCTTTTATCTCCTTTGCAATATTCTGGGGGTCTACTCAAGCACTGAAGATCGAGGCACTCAGATACCACTGTTCACAACCAGGGACCTTGCTGTCTTTTACTTCACTTGGGTGGCTGCTCACACTCAAACTTGACTACATGTAGAGAGAGATTGGTGTTGCCATACCTTGCCTGAACACAATATCTGTATCTGGGCAAGGTCAGTGCTGCAGCCATGGGAAGGGAACAGGATGGATTGGGAGTGCATGTTAGGGTTTTAAGCAGCAATCTGGAGGGGATTTAGGTTTAATGAGGGGAAGCTTTAGGTTTAGGGAGCTGGAAGGGCGTTTTAGGGCTGTGAGAAATCAGGAACTTTAAGTTTAAGGAGTGATCGGGGACTTCAGGGTCAAGGAGTGATCAGGGACTTTAGACTTAGGGAGGGGAAAGAAGAGGAGGAGCCCACCCTATCAGAAGTAAAAACAGCACTAAGGAACTTGAAGTCAGGGAAATCAGCAGTGTCAGATGAGGTCCCTTGCAAGTACACATTAGGACCTGCAACCATGAATGAGCACTTTTCTGCTGCCTCTGTATCCAGCTTGGTGGACACGGGCATCCTGAGGCAAAGTAACAATTGACGTATGTGCACTGTCACCCTCTTAATTCTTGAACAGATAAATACAGTATGCAAGAGATGTAGTTACACACTGACATTGGAGGCAAGACTCTCATACAAACACAAAAAAACAACAAACAGGTTGTCACCAACTCATACACACATCACTCATGCATCCACAAAGGACCACAAACATGGACCCACAAATGCAGAAGTGCTCACATGTAACTTCCCCCAAACTCAAAGGTCTCTCCAGTGCAGTTCTCAGAAACTTGGCATTTCACAAACAAGACAATTCCTATCACAATACATAAAGTCACATCTCACTGTGTCTCAGCTACCAAGACCATAAGGCAAAACACTCCACAACCCACTATTCTGATCGTAGGAGACACCATTGTGAGACACACTGATGTCTCTCTTACCAGGCTGGATAAGGGGAAGATTAGATTTAATTGCGTATCAGGGGCCAGGATTCACCAGATCATTCAAGGCCTCAGGTTACTTACTCCTAAGTATCAGTATGACTCATTCATGGTCCATGTGGATGTGAATGACCTGCCTGTATGAAGAAAGACATGACTGAGCTCTCAGGATATGTGTCACAAGGAGGTATGAGCCTAGCATTGAGCAGCATTCTACCATCTCCAAGGATGATGCCACAATACCAACAGAAAGTGATCGACTTTAACAATTGGCTTAGCTACTTGTATCATTACAAAGGGGTCCAATAACTGTCAGCCAGGGAGGACTTGCTTTGCCAGCAATGGTCTTCATCTGTCACCTCTAGGCTTTTAGTGGAAGTCTCAACACAAAACTGCACTCCCTGGAAGCTCTCCTCACCCTGGAGAATGCTGATGTCTGTGCAGTTACTGAAACATGGCCCAGAGCCACAGAAAGTGCATGGCTATAATGCCTTTCATACATTCTGACCACTCACTGAACATGAAAGAGAAAAAGGCAGAAGTGCAGCTATCTACATAAAGGATAATCACCTGTCAAGGCCGGTCAAACAATATGACATGCTTGAGCTACTCCATGTCCAGCTAACCATGGCAAGAATCCATTATCATATTCTTGCTAGCTACAGGTCCCCCACCATAAACTAAGAAATCCATACATCAAACCTGACGTTACTAAAATCACTCACCATCCAGCCCAATACCACTCTCATGGGTGATTTTAACTACTCCTCCATTAATTGGGAGGCATACATGATCACTAACATGCAGGCCCAAAGATTTTTTTTTTTCAAAACAGGTTTATTGTTTTAACATATAAGAGAAATATCATAACAATTTTATACAAGTAATTAAAAATAGGTATTATTATAATATTCAACAAAACAACTAAAGTATTTACAAAGACATCCACTACAATCAGATCAATTAATTAAACTAAAATACCATGCTATTGAAATTAAAATTTTTTTAACAAATTTTGTAAATTATCCCATACAATAAAATGAGATGTTTTTCTATTTGTTCTAGTCCTAATTGTGTTTATTTCCATATGGCACACTATATTCATAACATTTTTAAATTCATTGAACGAAGGAGGTGTATCTGAAATCCAATTTCTAGTTATTATTTTCCTAGCCACTGCTAGAATAGACCATAACAAGGGAAGCTTAACCTTTTTAACACTTTGAGGTACAGGTGTGTTGAATAATATAAGAGATTTAGAAATAAGGCCCAAAGATTTTTTGACTTTGTAAATTCAAATGCCCTGGAGCAGCTAGTCTACACTCCCACTAGTGGAACAAATATCCTAGATCTGGTACTCATAGATATGGGAGAGTGCCTCACCCCACCAGTGTAATGTCCTCACTGGTAAAATCAGATCACAAAGCAGTCTCCCTTGAAATAAAGGTAAATTTAGTCCCCCCACCTAACCCAAAAAACGTAAATGATGCCCTATGAAGGGATGGCATAGCTATTTTCCAAGCTCATCCAAATCCAGAAAACAATGAAACCTATGCAGAGGTATACACAAAATCCCTGTATGGCCATATAAACAACTGCACAGAAACAACAGTACCAGACTAAAATAATGCCATGTCAAACCACAAAAACGAGCCTATTATTAATAGGTTGTACAACAAAAGAAAGAAAATCCCGTTGAGAAGTATTAATAAGTTGTACAACAAAAGAAAGAAAATCCTTTTGAGAAGTAAAAGGGTATGAGCCCAACAGAGCAAAAAGTCCCTCCTTGATCTAAACAAATGAATCAGGAAACTAGTCAAGTCTCTTAAAGTAGACTTTGAGGTACAAATAGCCTCCAAAGCTAAGGACAATCATAAGGCATTTTTTAGTTACATCGACAATCTTAATTGCAACACCCAACAATGTGTAGAATTGGTTGTAGACGGCATCACATATACCCAGCCAGAAGCTATAGCAAATCTGCTGGCTGACAAATTCAGCTCATATTTTACCTCTCCATCACATCCAGTTCTCCCCCAAAAAATTTCCTCCATCACTCCACTGCCAATTATCACCAAAGAACAGCTTGCCACTGCACTCTCTAAAGGTAGAAATACAGCATCAATAAGGCCTGATGATACACCAGGTTGCTTCTTAAACAGATTAAATCAGGATTTAAAAGGCTCTCTATTTAGCCACAGCCTCCAGACTGGCTTTGCCTCAATAGAGTGGAAGCCAGCAACAATCATCCCTCTGCATTAAGGAGGACCATCAACTGACCTGAGAAATTACAGACCCAGAAGTTTGACTAGTTTTATATGTAAGTCCATAGAAAGAATAATCATGAAGTTGGTAAATAATGACATAGGAAACCTCCAAACTCTGGAACTGACCCAATTCAGCTTTGTCAAGGGTAGGTCATGCCTACTGAGTCTGGTGATTTCTTTGAGAAAGTCACTAAAGCCATGGATGATGGTAAAACAGTACATACTGCCTAACTAGCTTGGTCAAAGCATTTGATACAGTTCCCCACTCAGGTATTATAAATAAACTCACAAAACTGGGCATAAATCCCTACATCACCAGGATGGATAGCTATTTGGCTCATGGACAGGACACAAGTGGTTAAAGTGGGTGAATCTAGATCCAGCAAGAATCTAATTACTAGTGGTGTGTGACAGGGCTCAGTGCTGGGACCACTCCTGTTTGGAATATACTTCTCTGAAGACAAGGCAAATGTGGAAGGCATCTAAATGACAAACTTTGCCAATTACTGCAAGCTATAGGTAATAAATGCATCCCCCAATGATGTAGATATCCTTCAGAAAGATCTAGGTCAGACAAATGACTGGTGCTAGAACCATAGCCTATAACTAAATGAAAAAATGCATTATCATACCTTTTTGGAAGTCAAATACCGCTACAAATTACAACAGCAATAGCACACCCCTAACAGTAGACAGAGAGGTGAGAGATGTAGGCAAACAGATAGATAGTATCCTGAAATTTGAAAGCCAAGTGTCCACAGTGGTGAGGAAGTCCTTCTATATGGCCTAACTTATAAGTAAAGGTATGTTATTCATATCCATGGAAATTATAGTCCCACTGTTCTCAGTCCTCATTAGGCCAATAATTGAGTACAGTGCATCATTTGGCATGTACTTGACTAGGCACTTACAGCAGCTGGAGTGACCTCAGAGATTCCTCACAAAGAAAAACAGGGTGTAAGCATAAACAACATGTCCTATGTGGATAGACTAAAATCCTTATCCCTTTACTCTGTCTCCTATTGACTATTAATGGTTGACCTATGCCTGACCTACAAGGCAATCACAAATCCAGCTCTGATGGAGCTGTTCCAAATCTGCAAGTCAAACAACATGAGGGTCACCTGATCTAGGGATATGAACTTTGTTAGTGACTCGAACAAAGTAATACATGCTGGAAAGACAGATCTGTATCTCAGAGACTGCTCCTTCTTTGGAACAGGCTTCCTGTTCACATTAAGCAGAGCCCTTCTCTGGCCCTCTCCAAATGCAATTTGGATCAATGGATAGGGAATCACAAATTCACACCTGGGATAGTAACTATGTCTCCTATGAATAGGGCTAATCTGTAAAATACTCAAAGGACAGGCACAGATCCATGCTATTCTCTTGCTCATAGAAGACATATATTGGGTAAATCTGGATTATATTGGCTTGGCTTATAAGGGCTTTTATGCCATTTGCTTAGTAATCTCCTATGAACCTACAAGTAAAATACATATACATAAGCCATTCTAAAACCATCCAAAACCACTGTTCCAACTGGTAGAAAAAGTACCCAGGAGTCAGTTTGGTGCTTTTGTTCCTTTACTTCCAGAACTTCATCAGAATAAAAAATTCAACACAAATCACACCTTAAATACTCAAATTGAGTGATATCACCATCTAATTATTCAGTTTACAAAAGTGATTAGTCACATGAATTCAATACAATGCAAAAACCTTAAATATAAATAATCTTGTTACAAATAACCTTTTCTAAAAAACCTTTTAAATAGATTTATATTTTAGCAGACTCTTAATAGAAATAGTCTCAATTAATCCAGGGCAAACATCAGCATGTAAAATAATCTGCCATTTAAGTTCCAACATTTCTAAAAAAAATGTTAAACTGTTCAATAAAGCAATTTGAATTAACTTGCTGTAAAACTAAAAAATAAAATTTGTGAAAAGGCCCACAATTTACACTGTGTCTTGCTAGAGCATTGTTGAAATACTTGTTTTTTATGGTTGTAAGATGTTCACTCATATGGCACCCCAATGTCCTGGTTGTCTTACCTATATAAAAATTATGGCAAGAACAACACATGGCCAAGTATACTAAACCCACAGTTTTACAGTTGAATCTACATTTAGGTTCAAACACAAAATCTAGATGTCTAAAGGTATATGTGCTTTCAGGTTAAATAAACCTACATAACTTACATCCTTTACAAGGAAATGTGCCAAGGGGTCCTATACCCCTAGAACATTGTTCTAGCTTGCCATGCTCTAACAAATATTGTAAATTTGAAGTTTTTCTGTGTATAAAAGTTGGTCTAGAGCTTAAAACATCACTCAAAGCTTTGTTTCCTAAAATCACCCTCCAATTATTTTAAAAATTCTTTTTAGCTTTTACCCTTCTAAACTCATATATATGAGGAAGGCCAAAATTTACTACCATCCGCTCCATCTACTTTTTTCTTTTGGGGTAAATCCTGATCTAAAAATAGGTGGACATTTAGATTCCCTCAACTCTATAACTTTATTTGAAATCTCCTTTAATTTGTCAAGAGGATAACCTCTCTGACAAAACATTTCAATTAAGACACTCACTTCTTTTAAAAATAGATTTTCTTCACTAATTATATGACTTAATCTAACTGGCCTCTAAAAATGTTAAACTTCATAAATACTGGATGAAAACTATTGAAATGTACATAATTGTTACTGAAGGACTTATTTCTAAAAATACTACTGGCAAAGTTCTTGCATTCAAAATTGCCAGTAAGTTCAATATCTAAAAAATTAACTGTCAAGCCAATATTACTAGCCTCAAATTACAACCATCATCTCACTAAAAAAACTTTCAAAGTCTTCTCTACTACCATTCCAAATGAAAAAACAAATCATCTATGTATCGCCGATAAAAAGAAACAAATTTAAACAAAGATAAATTTGGTAAATAATGAGTTTCCCACCAACACATTACCAGATTGGCAAAGGAAGGGGCCACTGTGGCCCCCATAGCCACGCCTGATACTTGTTGGTAGATCATAGATTCAAACTCAAAAAAATTGTTGCTAAGAACTAAATTTAACAAAACACAAATAGTTCTGGAATCCAAAATTGAATTGTATATGTATATCTGTTCAAAAATAACTCAACAAATTGAATGCCTTCATCTTGATCAATGGAAGTATATAATGTGCTTACATCAACAGTGCAAAACATCCTCTCTTCCCCCCCAAAAATATATTTACCTATTTGATCTAAAAAGAGCCACGAATCCTTCAAAAATATTCGCTACATTATACAATAAGATTCAAAATACTATCTAATAAAGAAGAAATGTTAACTGTTTTATTATGAGAAGAAGACACAATGGGCCTAAAGGGTGGCTTGTTCTCATATTTATGAATCTTGGGGATTCCAAACAGAAAACCCAATTCTGGCTGTTCAACAATGCAGAAATTATAAATTTCAACTGTCAAACAATTTTGGTGTAATAAATCTAGCAAAGTTAGATCAATATAGTACATGAATCTTTTTCTCACATAATCCTTCGTGACTACTCTGTAACAATTAGTGTCATCCAGCATTAACCGCATAGCTTTGGTGTAATCTGCTTTTGTCATAATAACCAAACCATTTCCCTTATCAGCCCGCATATATCTTAAGTTACAATAACTACGAAGATTCTGGAGGGCCAAGTTATGTTCTTTATCTAAATTGAAAAAGGCTACTTTTTTTGTAATTCAGATAATTATCTTTCCTGAACAAGTTATAAACTTCATCCTCACATATTTTATCCAAAACATTGACTGATGTTATATTGGATTTTAAACAAACTGTTAGGAAATTGAACTTAAAATATGTTTTCAAAGATGTTAAGTGTAGAAAACATCTTTTTTGAGAAATGGAGTGCAGTTAACCCTCCTTTACTGGGTACTTTTAGGTGTACCTGTAATTTATATTATATTGGTGAGACAGTAAGAAGTTTTAAGGTACGCCTTCAAGAGCATGTTAGAGACATCAAAAATAAAAAATTAGATAGTCCTCTGGGGAGGGGGTTATTTCCTATCTCCATTGTACTGCGACCCTGGACTTAGTATATATATATATATATATATATATATATATATATATATATATATATACTTAGGGGATGGGGGCACAGCCACCTACATTGGAGGGTGTGGTGGGCAAAGCCCCCCACCTACTTCACTATTATATTTAGGAATCTCATTTCACTGAAAGTTAGCAATATAAAGCCAAAAGTAGGTGGGGGATGTGCCCCCCACACACCTCAACTATACATACTAACCCCAGGGTCGTACTACATTGGGGAGAAGGGAATATACATTTTCTTTGTCCAATAGTACTTTCTTTCAGTGAAATGAGATTCAGCGAAATGAGTTTCAGCAAAATGAGCTTTCAGTGAATCAACTGAGATCCATATATATATATATATATATATATATATATATATATATATATATATATATATATATACACACACACACACGTTTTCACTTCATAAGACTGAAAGCCCACAATCTCAAATCCCATAAGACTGACACCCAAAATCTTGAAAGCCCAAAAGACTGAAAACTCAAAAGAGTGAATCTCAAAAGACTGAAAACACAGGATACAAAACTGATTATATTCCAGTACAAGGATACAGAGAAAGAAAGATAAGGCAAGTAAATATTGTGGGAAGAAATAACCAGGGAATTGTTATGGCTAGGTTTGTATATACCCAAGGGCTGATAGCCTAGTACCAGCCTATGAACATATGAACCTATAAGACAAACCATATTACTTTCCACCAGGTATGAGCAGGGGAGCAAGCCCCCCCTGCACCCCCCATGTGGGGGACTGTGCCCCCCCACACACACATGCACACACACACACACACACACACACACACACACACACACACTGCTACTTAAACATATCAACTCCGTGATCGCACTCCACAGAAAAAAATGGAAAACATACCATTACATGTTTCATGACTGCCTGTTGTAACCTTAGTAATGTTCCCTTCTAACTTGCTATACTACAACATAACTTATGTTAGTGTAGTGGAGTACAATCTCGGAGTTGATATATTTATACTTGGTGGAAAGTAATAAGGCTTGTCTTGTCTTGTTTCTCTGTATCTTTGTAGTGGAATATAGTCAGTTTTTGTATCCTGTGAGATTTCAGTCTTTTGAGATTTAGTCTTTTAGGATTCAGTCTTTTGAGTTTTCAGTCTTTTGAGTTTTTCAGATTTTGGGTGTCAGTCTTATGGGATTCAAGATTGTGGGCTTTCAGTCTTCTGAAGTGAATCTGTATATATATATATATATATATATATATATATATATATATATATATATGGCTCTACTTGTTTACATCGAAAGTGCATCTTAAAAACAGGAAATACAGTTTCAGTTGTACGAACCATCAGTTGTGCGAAAACACAAGTGTACAAATTGTAAATGATCGAAGCTAGTTAGGTATTGGAACATGGTGATTAGAGTTTAAAAAGCAGCAGTTACTAGTAGAAAACGTACTACGTACAAACAAAAAACATGGTGAATTTGGTGGATTCCAAACCAGGCATGCTAGAAAAAGTTTATGAAAGTGTAAAATCTATGAGGGGAAAAGATCTCCTTGTCATAGAGGGATTATTGTATTATTTGGAAAAATGCAGCAAAACTCGCAATTATTGGTGTTGTAAAAGGAAAATATCTGGACATTGCAGAGGTTGAGCTATAACCTGCTCTGTCACCGCTGGAGAAGAGTTGGTGAAATCCGTAGAACATAATCACCCTGGAGATCCTGCCGATATTGAGAGGTATTCTGTATGTTATAGTTTGAAGCAGTGTGCTATGGCTTCCAGAGATTCTGCTTGTGTCATAGTGGATGATGCGTATCCACTTCATTAGAATTTGCACCAGCAATGCCTAGTAGAACGGCACCACTCTAACAAGTAAGAAGACCCCGCTTAAAGTGTGGCGGCAGACTGGTGGGAAAGACTGCTAGATTGCTTCACATAGATGTAAATAACTGTCCTTTGAAGTCTGGAACATTTATAAAGAAAACATTGAGTGATTCCAGTACAGATAATATTGCTGTCTTATTTACTACTAAACAAAACATAGTAGACCTATCTTCTGCTACCATTTGGCTTATGGATGGAACTTATTTTGTAAAGAGCAGTGAACACAGACAATTGTACACTATACATGCTTTTGTAAAATGTGGAGCATATAGTAAAAGTGCACCATTAGTTTATTGTTTAATGTCAAAAAAATCGTTAAAGTGTTATAATTTTCTTTGGAGTGGTTTGCTGAATTTAATGTCTACAGAAAGTCTTGAACATCAGGTGTCCTACATACACTGCGATTCTGAGATGCCACACTTAAAAGTAATAACGGTAATTTACAGAATGTTACTGCTTGTTCATTACTTTAGTGAATGGCACATATTGGGAAAGCTTCGTAAATTTAGTATGCGACGTCAGTCAGTTCAGGTTTCCTCCACTGTTTCCCGTCTCAATCTGTAACATCTCAATATTGAATGAACTGTGTTTACCTAGAATGCAGAATAGTGTTGAGGCTTGGCATCGATGATTTAAATATTTAATAGGGAAGCATGTGTCGGACATTGACATTGTTTATGTTAACTATTGCTAGAGAACAAAACAGAGTGGATGAGCTTCGTCTATGCATGTCATCTGCTTGCCCTCCTTCTCCTAAGAAGCGGGCTTTAGTACATAGGGAATCTGAGTTTCAGACTATATTTACTAGTAGAGATGAGTATACTGCAGTGGAGTATGTGAAAGTTATATCATATTTGCTTTGCATGTAATTCTTACGACAGGATTCACTTGTATATGATGTACAGCACAAGGGGAATATTTTATTTAGTGTGTTTGATGGCTTAAAAATACTGATACTGGAAATGGACAGTTTCTTAGTACATATTGCGTGATGTCACTTTCGGTTTGGGGTTCCACATTCGCCTATGCAGTTTTCGTTGAAATGTACTTCAGAGAATTGCGTTTTCACACAACTGACGGTTCGTACAATTGAAACTCTATTTCCTGTTTTCATTAAGATGCACTTTCAATGTAAACAAGTAGATCCATATATACATACATACATATATATATATATATATATATATATATATAATGTCTATATTACGTTATCGAATACTAATGTATTTGAAAACGTAAAAGTCAACCCATAAATGTCGAAGTCGTAAAACATCTAACATTTAAAAAAATACAAAAACTCACCCAAGCAAACCATTTAAACACTGTAAGCAGGGGGACAAGCACCCCTGCCCCCCCACACCCCCTGCTACTTAAATATACCAACTCCGAGATCACCATACAGTGCAGATAATAGAAAACTTCCATTTCTGCACTGTACGGAGATCTCCATTGAAATGTTCGCTGTTTTATGACTTCAACATTTATGGGTCGACTATTACATTTTCAAATACATTAGTATTCGATAATGTAATATAGACCCGTATATATATGAGACATACATGCTACAATAACACTTAGTAAGAAGAAAGTAGGTTTCATTCAAACAGGAAAAGTAGGTAGAGAGCAACAGAGTTTGTGATTAATGCTGTAGTGGCAATTAGGCTAAAACTGCATTACAGGGTTCCTATTAGATGACCAAAGATGTATTCTATGGAATCGTCTAGGTCCAACTTAAAACAACGAAAAGGCAAAATAGAGAAGCGGCTTTTAAGCGAATTCTTTCCCAGGGAAAGAATTCGCTTGGCCATTTAGTTACTTTGCCATTTTTGGCACTGTCGTGTGATCTTGGAGTCGGTTTATTTATGTATTATTTATTATTTCAATTTTTTTTCTTTTTTGGAACAGCAGCTGTTCTGAGCTTTCGAAATTGCAAGCTTTCGCTTACATGGGGTTGATTATTCATCGTTCGCTTTTTTAAGCATTCGATGATATAATATAAACCAGTATTACATTACTAAGAGTAGAACTGTAGTAAAATAGGGACACCTCAAAGCCCTATCCTTGATCTTCTACAAACTGCTGAGAGGCAATCTATGCCTGGTTTGCAAACCATCCACTAGTGCTACTCTGATGGACCTACTGCACATCTGCAAAACAAATAACTTTATCCTGATCCAGTGATCTAAACCTAGACTTTAACATGAATAAGACATGTTGAAGGGATAGGTGTGTGTTTCCTTTCTGAAATGGGCTTCCCATTCATATGAAGTTCTTCTCTGTATTTGTTCAATCCTAACTTGGACCAATGGCACCTTTGTTTCTGCTGGAATGAGAAAGCCTGCAAATGTGTGACCAATCATGCCCAAGTTATATGTCCATGTTATATGTACTGCCTACAAAAAACTGATATCAAACCATGTTGGGAGTCATGGCTAGTCTTAAAAAGGCCCTTTGGAGTCATTAGCCAGGTAATCACCTATGAACCTATAAGAGAGAGGAACAAGAAATGGAGTCTAGAATCTGATTTATATAGGAGCATAGCAGTAGAAAGAGAAGTAGAGATAGGAAAAAAATAGTTTACAATGTCACATGTGGATTTAATGTGAAATAGTATGTAAGACAGTTTTAGTGAAGAGGTTATGGATGAGAAGGGAGAGTCAGGATAGTAGAAGACATTATTATCTCACTCTTGTTTCCCTGGTTGGAGCCATTTATGTTATAATAAGACCAACCCAATATGAGAGGTGGAGCCACTGGAGGAAGTGAAGTTTTGGTGAAGTTGATCCAAACAGATTTGAAGCTATTCTGGAGCATGATGGGAGTGATATAACCAGGATGATGTGAAATGGACTTGGAAATGGGTTTTAAATTGTTGAGTATTCTCTGTCAGGCTCAGTGTGCCATGTACTGCGACGTGACTGGAGTATAGGGAGTCTCTAGCATTCTTGTGAATCACTGAAGATAGTAAAAATGCTTTACCCTTGGAGCAAAGATTTTTATCAGGTGGGGAAAGAACTAGGATTATTTTTATGACTGTTTGGAAGGTGAGGATAGCTTTGTTTCTTGTCTGGGTTGATTCTATACTTAGTGAGGTTTTTCATATACATGAAAGATTGATAGTTTTTGCCAGTCTTATGGGTTAGCTAATTTTCCAGGCACTATTTCACTGTCTCATAGGTTCATAGGTGTGTACTAGGCTAATGGCCCTGGGGCCTTTACAAGCCTAGCCATAGGATTACCCTGGCATAATGCCACCCGACCTTAGTTCCTAGTGCCTCTGTCGAGTAGAGCCACTGGTGTTATTCCCGGAATTAATTTTCTGTTTCTCATCCACTCATCAAGATTTCTTTTGAAGAAGGTCAGCAAGTTGCTCTGCTTGACATGTATGGGAAGTCTGTTCCATAGCATAGGCAGTCTCTGGGTTATGAACCTGTCCCTCCATAATGTTCTGTTAATTGTGGTAATAAGGTTGAGGTCTCTGGAGTGTGTGGTGTGGAGGGATTGGGATTTCTTTAGCTGTAGCATTTCTAACAGAGCTGGGTCATACATGGCTTTGTAAGTCAAGCAGAGATCGTAGGTTATATGAGACAGAGAATAGTTGGAGTTTTTTGAGTCTGTCCATATAGAGCAAGTGTTTAAGGCCTAGGATCCTCTTTGTGAGGTACTTTTGTGGCCCCTCCAGTTGTTGCAGGTGTCTAGTGAGGTACATGCCAAATGGGGCATTGTACTCGATGATTGGCCTAATGAGGGAAGGGTAGAGGGAGACAATGACCTCTTTCTTCCTGGATGCAAAACCCTTAGTAATGAGATGTGCCACATAGAAGGACTTTCTGACCACAGTGGCAATGTAGTGATCAAAAGAGAGGTTGCTGTCAGCCTGTGTTTCCAGATCTCTTATAATGTCTTCTGGGTTCAGTGGACTGCCATCAATGTGATAATTCATGGGAACTGGGTTTTTCCCAAAGGGGATGATGACACATTTTTTGGCTTGAGCTTAAGGCCATAGTTCTGACACCAGTCGTTGGTCACAGTGAGGCCATTCTGTAGGATGTCAACATCCCTCGGGGAGTTAATAATAGCTCCCAACTTGCAATCGTCTGCAAACTTTGTCAGCCAGAGTCCCTTCATGTTGGACTGGACTTCAGAGAAGTAAATACCAAATGGTAGAGGACCCAAGACTGAACCCTGTGGGACTCCACTCGTGACTAATTGGCAGTCTGACTTGGAGTTGGCTACTTTCACACTGTGTGTGTCATCGGTTGTTTAGTATTATATGTGACGGCTACTTTCACACTGTGTGTGTCATCGGTTCTTTAGCATTATATGTCACGGCTACTTTCACACTGTGTGTGTCATCGGTTGTTTAGTATTATATGTCACAGCTACTTTCACACTGTGTGTATCATCGGTTGTTTAGTATTATATGTGACGGCTACTTTCACACTGTGTGTGTCATCGGTTGTTTAGTATTATATGTGACGGCTACTTTCTCACTGTGTGTGTCATCGGTTGTTTAGTATTATATGTCATGGCTACTTTCACACTGTGTGTGTCATCGGTTGTTTGACGGCTACTTTCACACTGTGTGTGTCATCAGTTGTTTAGTATTATATGTGACGGCTACTTTCACACTGTGTGTGTCATCGGTTGTTTAGTATTATATGTGACTACTTTCACACTGTGTGTGTCATCGGTTGTTTAGTATTATATGTGACGGCTACTTTCACACTGTGTGTGTCATCGGTTCTTTAGTATTGTATGTGACGGCTACTTTCACACTGTGCATGTCATCGGTTCTTTAGCATTATATGTGATGGCTACTTTCTCACTGTGTGTGTCATCGGTTGTTTAGTATTATATGTCACGGCTACTTTCACACTGTGTGTGTCATCGGTTGTTTGACGGCTACTTTCACACTGTGTGTGTCATCGGTTGTTTAGTATTATATGTGATGGCTACTTTCACACTGTGTGTGTCATTGGTTGTTTACTATTATATGTGACGGCTACTTTCACACTGTGTGTGTCATTGGTTTTTTAGTATTATATGTGACGGCTACTTTCACACTGTGTGTGTCATTGGTTGTTTAGTATTATATGTGACGGCTACTTTCACACAGTGTGTCATCGTTTTTTTAGTATTATATGTGACTGCTACTTTCACACTGTGTGTGTGTCATCGGTTGTTTAGTATTATATGTGACGGCTACTTTCACACTATATGTGTCATCGGTTGTTTAGTATTATATGTGACGGCTACTTTCACACTGCGTGTGTCATCGGTTGTTTAGTATTATATGTGACGGTACTTTCACACTGTGTGTATCATCGGTTCTTTAGCATAATATGTCATGGCTACTTTCACACTGTGTGTGTCATCGGTTGTTTAGTATTATATGTCACGGCTACCTTCACACTGTGTGTGTCATCGTTTGTTTAGTATTATATGCGATGGCTACTTTCACACTGTGTGTGTCATCGGTTCTTTAGTATTATATGTGACGGCTACTTTCACACTGTGCGTGTCATCGGTTCTTTAGCATTATATGTGGCGGCTACTTTCACACTGTGTGCGTCATCGGTTGTTTAGTATTATATGTCACGGCTACTTTCACACTGTGTGTGTCATCGGTTGTTTAGTATTATATGTGACGGCTACTTTCACACTGTGTGTGTCATCGGTTGTTCAGTATTATATGTGATGGCTACTTTCACACTGTCTGTGTCATCGGTTGTTTAGTATTATATGTGACGGCTACTTTCACACTGTGTGTGTCATCGGTTGTTTAGTATTATATGTGACGGCTACTTTCACACTGTGTGTGTCATCGTTTTTTTAGTATTATATGTGACGGCTACTTTCACACTGTGTGTGTCATCGTTTTTTTAGTATTATATGTGACGGCTACTTTTACACTGTGTGTGTCATCGGTTGTTTAGTATTATATGTGACGGCTACTTTCACACTATATGTGTCATCGATTGTTTAGTATTATATGTGACGGCTACTTTCACACTGTGTGTCATCGGTTGTTTAGTATTATATGTGACGGCTACTTTCACACTGTGTGTGTCATCGGTTGTTTAGTTTTATATGTGATGGCTACTTTCACACTGTGTGTGTCATCAGTTGTTTAGTATTATATGTGACGGCTACTTTCACACTGTGTGTGTCATTCGTTGTTTAGTATTATATGTGACGGCTACTTTCACACTGTGTGTCATCGGCTGTTTAGTATTATATGTGACGGCTACTTTCACACTGTGTGTGTCATCAGTTCTTTAGCATGATATGTGATGGCTACTTTCACACTGTGCGTGTCATCGGTTCTTTAGCATGATATGTGACGGCTACTTTCACACTGTGTGTGTCATCGGTTTTTTAGCATTATATGTGACGGCTACTTTCACACTGTGTGTGTCATCGATTGTTTAGTATTATATGTGACGGCTACTTTCACACTATATGTGTCATCGGTTGTTTAGTATTATATGTGACGGCTACTTTCACACTGTGTGTGTCATCGGTTGTTTAGTATTATATGTGACGACTACTTTCACACTGTGTGTGTCATCGGTTGTTTAGTATTATATGTGATGGCTACTTTCACACTGTGTGTGTCATCGGTTGCATAGTTTTATATGTGATGGCTACTTTCACACTGTGTGTGTGTCATCAGTTGTTTAGTATTATATGTGACGGCTACTTTCACACTGTGTGTGTCATTCGTTGTTTAGTATTATATGTGACGGCTACTTTCACACTGTGTGTGTCATCGGCTGTTTAGTATTATATGTGACGGCTACTTTCACACTGTGTGTGTCATCGGTTGTTTAGTATCATATGTGACGGCTACTTTCACATTGTGTGTGTCATCGGTTGTTTAGTATTATATGTGACGGCTACTTTCACACTGTGTGTGTTATCGGTTGTTTAGTATTATATGTGACGGCTACTTTCACACTGTGTGTGTTATCGGTTGTTTAGTATTATATGTGAGCCACATACTGCGTCGCTTTTTACTCTTTTCCTTTAGATTGCAGCTGGACTGTTTAGGATTCTGAAGAAGATACTGGTAAAACATATTGTGGCTTCATCTAGAGGAAGTGACTTTAGTATTTTCCAGTTGTACATCTTTAAGGTGAAGTCATACATATGTGCCTTTATTAAATGAGGGTAGGTTTTGGAATAGGTTAAAATGGCAGTGTCTGATACTGTGGTGCAGATTAATAATGGCTTAAGTAGGTAGACAATCACTTAGTGCATCAGGTAAGATGCCACATTTGGTAATATTTTGTGGATCAGATGCAAGATACTAGTCTAGAACAAACTGTTGCTGGCTTTCTTATAACTAGTAGTATAGTTTATAAGTTGGGTGAGTCCGTACAATATGTATATTGTGTGATGTTGGCAGAAGGTATGTGGTTGTGAATGCAAATCAATGTTTAGGTCACTTAACATGAAAGTTTCAAGGTGGATTAGAGACTGCCAAGGATAGGTTATCTTCTGTTATGGTGCCATTTTTGTTTGGTGGGATATATAATGCATTGATGCAGGTACCTTTAAATGTGTTAATATTTAGGAAGCTATTAAGTAATTCAGCATTACTGAATTGTGGGATTTTATGGGAATACAATAATACATTAAAGGTATTTGAAAATAGAATGGCCATTCCACCAGCGTTTTTGCCTATTTTGTCATCTCTAAATATAAAAAAACTTCGAAAAGTTCCAAAAACTAAGAAAACAATAAGTGAATCCAACAAAGCACAGCCCCGAAGTAAAATCCAAGATCCTTTACTTGCAAACGTTTTCGTGTACAAAATTACATACACTTCCTCAGACAAGTGTCATCTCTAAATATGTTATATCCTAGGGGAGCAGTGCCTCATACTTTATGTGAGATTTTAGCCATGTTTCTGTAAGAACTAGTATGTTGGGAAGTCTTGAGCTATGCATGAGTGGAGTTCATTTAGTTTGTTAACATTGAAGTGGTAGGAAGAATAAGGTATACAGAAGTGTTGTTAAGGAAAATAGGCTTGGAGTTGTTTGTAGTTTTGGAACAGGGTTGGGATGTATATCACCACATAATTGTAATGATCTGGAGAATTGGATGGAGTAAGACAGACTTACATTTGATTTTGTGTTGTATGTAGAAACGTTCTGTAATCAGCCTGTATGTTAGAAGTTTAGATTTGAAGTCCTGAAGGCATATGGCACTGTCGAGAGTATCTGAGATGGTAAAGTGGATGTTGCTACTGTATATATGAGAATATTTATTGGTGCATGATTTTATGTCAATGAATGGATGTGAATACTGCTAATCTGAGGATATTGCAGGGGTAGACAAGACAAGGAAAAGTGTGCCATGCAGGAGCATGTTTTTAAAATAATGATGCCTTAAGGAGGGAAAGTAAAGTATAAATGCACTGAAATAGCTGCAAGAGAATTGAATTGAAGTAGGTTTGGTGTGGGAATTAAAGTTTGCTTTTTGTTTGGGATACGGGTCCGTATCCTATGAGATGAATGGAAGCAAGTGGTTGTCATGGACCAGGTAAGCAGAAAAGGGGAGCAGGGAGGGTTTAGGCGGGGGGATGAGGAATGTAGTCCGGACTTTAAGGCTTGGAAGGGCTATATGCATTTTAGGTTTGGAGAGATCGGGGACAAGAGGGGAAAGGGGTTTTAGGTTTAGGGAGTGATCTGTAATGGGAGATGAAAATGGATGGGATTTAAGTTTAGGGAGTGATAGGGACTTTAGGGTTAGGGAGGGAGACTGAGATTTTATGTTTAAGGAGGGATAGTGGACTTTATAGATAGGCACTGGGTGGGAGTTTTTAGAATCAGGATCAGGGTTCCGGTAGGGATAGTTAAGCTATAGGTGATGAGTTATTGGTAGTTAGGGCACTTGCTAAACTGAGTGAGTGACAGCAAGGGCATGTGTCTCAAGCACATGTAATAGACCCATATAACCAAAAATAAAACTGTGGGAACTAGTACTTATTAAAACTTTATTGGGAAGCACGGCTAGGCTTAAAAAGGCCACCTGGGTTATTCTGTGATACTATAATACTATGATTATGCCAGTTTGGAGAAGGTGCAATGTTGGTTAAGGCTGTGGGGGGGGTTGTTGGTTGTGGTCACAAGAATGGGATTAAATGGTGGGGTGGAGGAAGAAAAATGTGGGTTGACTTCCATGAACGTAGGTTGTATGTGTTGATAAAAGTAGTAATTACAGTGCTAATAATGGTACTGGTTCTTGTGAGAAGAGAGATTATGATAAACAGTGGATTGTTAAATAGTGTAAAGTTAGAGTGTTGACTATTGGTGTATATGTCTTATACTGAAAGTGAAAAAAAGATGTAAGTGGAGGAAAGTGAATGTTATAGATGAACAGACAAAGGAGGGGTTGTAATTGTAGGCTGAATTTGTTTTACGTTGATGAAGTGAGTTATTGGTTGAGATTGATTTACTTTGTGAGAGAGCAGTTTGGTTGTTATATAGACAGATGACCCATTGGGGTGGCAGGGGATTGGAAGTGTAAGGAGCAGGCCAAAACTAAACAAGTGGAGCTGAACTGCGATAGCTGAAAGTGAGAAGATATGAGTGCAGCTGACTGTAAGTTCTGCAATGTTGTATACGTTAAGGACCTTTGCTCTAGTCTACTGACCTTAAACCTGTTTTTCTGTGGCATTCAGCACTAATGCAAAGCTTTACTTGCTCATACTGCATATGTGCTAGGCTTCACATGCAGGGACAAAGCACTGTACTGAGCAAAGTTTACAGGGACCTAATACCAACTCAGTATCAGGGTCTGTGTTCTGCTTCTATGGGTAAAAATCAAGCCTGTGAGGAAAAACATGATGCTTGCAAGGTAAATTTCAGACTGAAATAACCACAAACAAGGGACAGATTGGGTTATTCTGCAAAAAACCTCTTGCTAGCTTGCCTTCTACTCATACAACCTGCATGCATCAATGAGTATGTAGCTAATGTAGTTTGCTTTAACTTACTAGTGTTGTTTCAGGTGCAGGTGCTAAGTTTTTTTTAATCAGTCAGCAGGCTTGTGAGCAAATGAAATAATATTCATCTCCTGAGCAGGGCTCTGATATGCTTTCTTTGTGTCTGTGTGTGTGTGTGTGGGGGGGGGGGGGATTCACCAGTGAAAAGCAATCGAGAAAGGCGATCAGAGAAACAATATGCCAGCGATGTGGACAGTAGATTAAATATAGCCATTTTACTGTAGGAAATAGTAAGAATGTCTGTATTGAGGTGGGGGACGCCCAAAATAGATTGGATGTTACATGCACACTCAGAGAAGAAATTACTGAAGAAGCAAGAAAAAATAAGTGCAAAGCAGACATGTCAAGGTAAGTGCATTGAGAGTTACAGGCAAATGACAGATTGAAAGCTAGATGTGGCAGTTAACAAAGGATAACAAAGAATTCATATTATGAATGGTCATGGCAAATACAATACTCAAATTAATAAAAAAAGCCTAAATTGCAGTTATTTATACAAACAGATGAACAATTTACAGAATCCAGATATAAACAACTAAAGGTAAGGTTATACTACTCTGCTATACAGCACAACCACAACTATGGCTGACAAGAAAACATGCTTTCATATTACAAATCAGTGAAGGAGAGATCTATCTCAGTACAGCAATTAGCATATTAAAGAATAAGAGCATTTACCTACTAGAGCTCCAATTCGATTTTAACATTCATAAGGCAAGCTGGGGTCAGATCATGCAAGAAGTAAAAACTAAACTAAGGAGACCGAGACTGATATCAGTACTTAACTTGCACTACTGTAAACAGAATGAAAACCTTGTACTGACAAGTGCTATATTAATGTATACTTATTTAGAGGGAGCAGGAAAAGGTCACTTGTTGAAGCATAAAAAGCTCAAAGGAGACTTTATATTCTGATTGTTTATCCATGGAAGTTTGACTGTAATCAGTGTGAAAAAAAGTAATGGCCACAGTAAAGAATTTCAACTTTCTGTCAGATGTCTGCACTCTTTGTCAGTAAACATGTCCCTAAACCTTCTAACCTCAATAACCATCTTTTTACTTTTTGTAGCCCTTGTATTTGGCAATGTATATATCTGCTGTCCTGCAAGGAGCAGCCTTTGCTTCCTACTACTGATCTGTATCCCAACCACTGTAATAAATTTTAGAAAATAACTCATTAAAGCAGATTTGCGCTGTAGGCATTACGTACTAATGTTGGCCACAAATTTAGGTGTTGTCCAAGAGAAGCATATCCAAATATCAGTGTATTGGTTTTGACTGGTGATCTGATTCATATCAGAAGATCAAAAACTGAGTCCACAAATACTGAAGCCACAATCTTAACTTCCACAAATAGAAAAAAAAAAGTTGCATGCGAGCAAGCATGTGGGGGTTGCCTCCTAAAATTGTTACTTAAACATACTCACTGCTTAGTCACACCGACATGGAAAAAGGCATTTTTACAGGGGAATAAGCATGTGGGGGATTTGTCCAAGCCCTTCCTACTTAAATATTTGAAATGTATGGTCACTCAGATATGAAAAAGGGCAAATAAACTACAAGGAAAAATCTGTTCCTGACCACATATACAGTACTTTGCTGTAATGAAAAGCAAACCAAACTCCATCTGCCATTCAAAACCATACTTGAACCTACCAGCCCTAATGTCAAACACAAAATGGATATGAAAAAAGGTTCACATTGCAAATATAATGACTTACAGCCCTTTTCATTGAGCCTAGCTTTCAACATTTATTTAATATTTGAAAAAAATAAATTGACCATCTGTGGATCATGTTTTTGCATCCTAATCTTATTAAAAACTTGTTTCCAAAGCAGGAATACAGCGTGGTTCAGCTAGCCAATGTAATAGCAAAATGAATGGCTCTAGTGCACTTCGAAGTAACCCAAGAACAGCAACAGTCGTAGTTCCAATAGCAGGTTAAATCCTTTATTTTGACAGACAACAGAACTCTTCAAACAAGCGCTTTCGCCTGGTTGTACCAGGTTTTATCAAGTTAAATAAATGAATGCTTTCTGTCCTTTATATACTAAAAGCATTTGGTCATGTGATGTTTGTAGCACTTGCTAATTACATTAATTAACAAAACTTGTGCTATTAAAAGGTGCAGTTTAAAAGTCTGAATGGTTCTTGAAAAATACAAAATCCAAAGTTAACATAACTATGTGCTGACATAAATATTCTAAAATCTACCCAGTAGAAACATGTATATACTCTCAGTTATATCATAAAAATTGTTCTAAAAAATATATACATAAAATAAACATGTTTAGTGTTCATTTTTAAACGTTAAAAGTATTTTACATTGTGAAAAAAGTCAGAAACCAAACATTGTTTAAATATTCTTAGCTTGTTTAAGCCAGCTCTCTATAGCTCTTCCTTTCTATGTAATTAGTGCTTCTATAACAAGTGTCAGAAAACAAAGCTTAAAATATAGGCAGTGTCTATTTGTAAAGGAGAGGTTAAGCCAAATCTCTATAAGGTGATTATTAAAACAATTTTTATGATATAACTGAGAGTATATACATGTTTCTACTGGGTAGATTTTAGAATATTTATGTCAGCACATATTTATGTTAACTTTGGATTTTGGATTTTTCAAGAACCATTCAGACTTTTAAACTGCACCTTTTAATAGCACAAGTTTTGTTAATTAATGTAATTAGCAAGTGTTACAAACATCACATGACCAAATGCTTTTAGTATATAAAGGACAGAAAGCATTCATTTATTTAACTTGATAAAGCCTGGTACAACCAGGCGAAAGCGCTTGTTTAAAGAGTTCTGTTGTCTGTCAAAATAAAGGATTTAACCTGCTATTGGAACTACGACTGTTGCTGTTCTTGGGTTACTTCAAAGTGCACTAGAGCCATTCATTTTGCTATTACATTGGCTAGCTGAACCACGCTGTATTCCTGCTTTGGAAACAAGTTTTTAATTTGATTTTTACTTGGTTTTGTTTGTTGTTTGCATCCTAATCTTAGTACTAATTTTAGGGTAGGTATCTTCTTTCTTATTATTCCCACATCATTTACATAGATCAAAACACGTGCATGTACTCATGTATTTCAGTTTTGAGTTTTCTGACCTTATTTCCATAATAACAAAATTATTGCTGTTTATTCTGTAATTAAGCTTCTCTTTACCTTACACTCAGGGCATATACATGACTTGAACAGTCAACTCTTTTGTAAGGCTTCAGGATGGCTCTTTTGGGAACATGCTGAAGTTTTCTGGAGTTTCCAAGTTCAAACTTCATTAAAAACAGGAAAGTACTTGTTCTACATTGCACTTGTTGTTGTCTTAGTGTTTTCTGTATTTTATAGGTTATTTTATCAAATGTCATAACATTTCACAACATTTTACAGTTTGTTCGACTAAAGTTGCTGCTTTTGTTTTTGAAATAGTAATTTGGCTGCAAATGTATTAGATTACACATCTCTCTAGTTAAACAAAGTGCTCTTAACACTTTTTTCCATTAAACTGTAGTTTCAGTCTGTTTGACTGAAAAGTTCTTTATATGCATTTTAAATGTTACATTCACATGGCTGGTTTTGTGATAGATAAATAGACAGATATATAGATAGATAGATAGATAGATAGATAGATAGATAGATAGATAGGATATAAAAAGTGTGCACACCCCTGTTAAAATGCCAGGTTTTTGTGAGATACAAAAACGAGACCACAATAAATCATTTCAAAACTTTTCCCACTTTTAATGTGACCTATAACCTGTACAATTCAATTGAAAAACAAACAAATCTGTTAGGGGAAAATATAAAAAAATAAAAAACATACAATAAGCTAGTTGCATAAGTGTGCACACCCTTAAACTAATACTTTGTTGAAGCACCTTTTGATTTAATTACAGCATTCAGTCTTTTGGGGTAGGAGTCTATCAGCATGGCACATCTTGACTTGGCAATATTTGTCCATTCTTTCTTGCAAAAGCATTCCAAATCTGTCAGATTGTGAGAGCATCTCTTCTGCACAGCCCTCTTCAGGTCACCCCACAGATTTTCCATTAGATTTAGGTCTGGGCTCTGGCTGTGCCATTCCAAAACTTTAATTTTCTTCTGGTGAAGCCATTCTTTTGTTGATTTGGATGTATGCTTGGTGTCATTGTCATCTTGAAAGGTGAAATTCCTCTTCATCTTCAGCTTTCTAGCAGATGCTTGAAGGTTTTGCGCCAAAACTGACTGATATTTGGAACTGTTCATAATTCCCTCCACCTTGACTAATGCCCCAGTTCCAACTGAAGAAAAGCAACCCCAAAGCATGATACTGCCATCAACATGATTCACCGTGAGGATGGTGTTCTTCTGGTGATGTGTTGTGTTGTTTTTGTGCCAAATGTGCCTTTTGGAATTGTGGCCAGAAAGTTCAACCTTGGTTTCATCAGACCATAACACATTTTCCCACATCCTTTTGGGAGACTTGATGTATTATTTTGCAAATTTTAGCTGGGCCTGGATGTTTTTCTGTATAAGAAAAGGCTTCCATCTTGCAACACTATCCCATAGCCCAGACATATGGAGAATATGGGAGATTGTTGTCACATGTAGTACACAACCAGTACTTGCCAGCAATTCCTGCAACACTTTCAGTGTTGCTGTAGGTCTCTTGGCAGCCTCCTTGACCAGTTTTTGTCTTGTCTGTTCATCAATTTTGGAGGGACATCCAGTTCTTTGCAACATCACTGTTGTCCCACATTTTCTCCACTTTTTTATGACTGTCTTCACTGTGTTCCATGGTATATCTAGTGCTGTGGAAATTATTTTGTACCCTTCTCCTAATTGATACCTTTCAACAATAAGATCCCTTTGATGCTTTGTAAGCTCTCTGCGAACCATGGCTTTTGCTGTAGCAGCCAACTGAGTAAATGTCAAGAAAATCCTACTAGGACAGCTGAACTTTATTTGGGGTTAATCAGAGTCTCCTTAATTGATGGCAAGTGTGTACCCAAGAAGACTGAATTCTGTAATTAAATCAAAAGGTGCTTCAACAAAGTATTAGATTAAGGGTGTGCACACTTATGCAACAAGCTTATTGTACGTTTTTTGTTTTTTATATTTTTTCCCCAAACAGATTTCTTTGTTTTTCAATTGAGTTGTACAGGTTATAGATCACATTAGGGGGGGTTGAAATTATTTATTATGGTCTCATTTGTTTGCATAACAAAAACCTGGCATTTTAACAGGGGTGTGCACACTTTTTATGTCCACTGTAGATAGCCCCTCTATTTTGTTACTCAGAGTGTTCTCTTTTGCCATTGTGTTAGATAGCATCTGCATTTTGACAAACAAAGTGTTATTCCTGTACCTTTCTACTTCTTTTTCCTGCTTTTACATTTAATTTTATTTTTATATTCAGTTTCACTTGGCTTTCTGGTCAGGGTATTAGCTTGCTAAGGACACTAGTGGTAGTTCTGTGAGACAGAATAATTTGCTGCTGTTTCTGAGAGTTGGACATTACTGGCTAGGGTGCTAGCCACTTTTAATTGCTTATTTTACTAATTCCTCAGCTTAACAATGCTGGGCAGTGTTGTGTGTTACACTGTACAATGTTGTCTTTCACAGGCACAGGCACTTTCAGTTTCAAATTCTCTCATAGGTGCCATAGCTAACCTCACCTTCAAGTTACAGCTGTACAAATCATAGAATAAAGATGCATTGCATCTAAGTCAGTCTCAGTCTAGTCCAAATCATTTACTTTGTATTGGTGCTTGAACTTAATTCAGTCTATGCTTATTAATTTACTTCAGATCAGTAACTCAAAACTAGCAACTACAATGCTATTAACTTCTCTTATTTGACCTTTATAGCCAAACTAGACTAGAATATTTACTGCATGTTAACTTAGTGCTTAAACATAAATTAATATGAATTTATTATTTTTCTTTAACCTAACTCTTTAATCCAAGAGCCAGAACAGCTGTTACACTATTACAATCTGTTATTCCTTTTTAATACACTTTGCACTCTTGGTCTAAAATGGAAACTTAGCCAGCCAGTTTACCCTATATGGCCAGCCTTATAGCACATAATATACTCAGGCAATTTAAGAATTGGTCACAATTAATTATCTTTTAATTAACTAATCACTGTCCATTTGTGAGAGATGCAAGTACCTAGCCAAATTGAAGGCCACACTCTTGTAAAGAAGTACATCCTGTGAGCATCACTCACCTATACTATACACCATACTTATTCATACTAAATTATCATATGCTGAGGTACTTAAAAATCCTTTCTCAAGCCACAACAGACAAGAAGGTGCAAAGCCCAGCACAAAGCAATCACTGCAACATGGATTAGTTATAACACATCTGTGAATCACCAAGAAACAGCACATCCTAGACCCATTACACCCAAACAATCCTCAAATACAAACAGAAGTTGATTAGTGGTGTTAGTCATTACTAGGAATTATTAGGAAGAAGTAGTTATGAACTGTAATTTAGTGTGACCTGCTCAAAATTAGGCTATATTTGAGAATATATAAGGTGCCATTTTCAGTTTTGTCTATATTTGTCAAGTGGCTTATTGTAAGCAGTGGTCTCTGGCAATGAGTAATGCCTAGGATCACACTGCAGGCCACATTCATTTAACTAAGGAGTGACATACATATTTAATATACTATGTAGCACCCCCACACAGAATAAAATGCAAACATATAAGTTAATATTGCAACACAGGCAGTACTGTCATGAAAACTAATCAGACTATCAAAATTACAGATCTAAAAATATCTTATGTTTTAAAAACCATTACAAGAATATTAATAACTCACCTACAAGCAATAACAATATAGACAACTGTCTTGCTAATAATATTCAAAAGAAGCTATCCAAACACAATATTAATAACATAGTTAAACCCTTTTCCTTTAAAGAATTAAAGGAACAAATAAAAAATCTTAAGACTAAAAAGGCACCATGGCTGGATGGTCAAATTCTGGAATTTTACAGACTCTTACCTGATAACATCTTGAAAATTTTACTCAGTGCATTCCAAGAAGTTAAAATTACAGCAAACATCCCTCCCTCATGGAAATATTCTATCATCTCTCCCATCTTAAAACCAAATACAGAGCCCAACCTTTGTACATCATACAGGCCAATCACTTTGCTTAACATTGACTACAAGATGTTCATGTCTATCTTAGCAGACAGATTAAATAATATTCTTTCAATATTAATTCATGAAGACCAAACTAGGTTTATCATAAACAGAATGCTATAAGGCAATATAATTAGATTACTGTCCTTTAATAGACTTAGCAAACAAGAAAAAAAATGAGCTTTCTGTTTTAAGCCTTGATATAGATAAAGCTGTTGACTCCCTAAGTTGGCCATATCTGTTTAAAGCTCTGCAAAATATAGTTTTCCCCAAACTTTATAGGATTAATTAAAAAATGATATGAAAAGTCCATAGCCTATGTAAAGATTGGATCTTATCGTTCTAGCCCATTCAAAATATTAAGAGGTACTAAACAGGGGTGCCCCCTCTCCCCATTACTCTTTGCCCTGGCTATTGAGCCTCTTGCAAATTATGTTGGAAATAATGACAGTGTTAAAGGATATAAAGTGCCAGACAAATTATCCCCAAGATACAACTGTTTGATGATGACCCACTAGTAATGTCTAATGATATTGAAAATTCAGTAGGTCACCCATTACACAATCTAGACTTCTTTGCAAACACCTCTGGTCTAAAATTTAATCACAACAAAACTCAGGCACTTCTATTGAATAAAAATGTCACTATGAAAGTTAGATCAAAAAGAGACATAAATTGGGAGGGCACACATATTAAATATCTAGGCATCATTATTGAGTCTAATTATCAACAACCTATAAACTTAACTACTAGTCTAATAGACAGTTGGTACAGAATCTTCTTCACATTTGAAGACAGACTAACTTTAATCAAAATGATACTGTTAACTAAAATCTTATTCATTGGCCAAGCTCCAATAATTCCCCCACCTGTCAAAATAAACAGAAAATGAACAACGTATTACTTAACTTCTTTTGAGATCTCAAAAGCCAAGAATTTCCCTTCTCTGGCACACCACAAGCTGGGATGAAGGAGGTATAGGGTTTCCATATATTGATTTTTATTTAAATTCTGCATTTAATAACATAGTGTTGCTTTGGAATAATACTTCTTATACATCATATTGGAAATCAATACATGAAACCTTACTTCTTAATAGTAATAGGACATTGCATGAACCATATACTCAAATATATACAAACTTCTTTAGATGGATTTTAAAAGCATGCATTCAAAGTGAAATGTCAAAACTTGTTCTCACACCTCTTATAAACCAAATATTGCTGTTGTTTGAAAAGCTTATGTTTTCTAATCAATTAACTAAGAATTTATCAATAATTATGTTTCCTATTCCTTACACACATGAATGTTTGATATATTTTGATACTCAGAAAATGTTAGAATTTAAGAAGGGTGACCTATTTTTTGGAATCAGTTTCTCTCAGCTAATAAATGAAGTTCTGCAGTCTATTTGATCAGCATATATAGTTTACAAAATTGCAATTGGCTGGACATCCAGACTTGTAAGGATTTTATACATACTAAGCTCATACCCTTATTAGAGGTATACAATAACAGTAACTTAAAATTTGGATTTTATCTCAACAATTATTAATAACTCACCCAAGAATAATTCATACATATCTGTTATTTATAAAATTCTCAGAAATGATTTTAGCAAAACATATGTTTCTTTTCGGAATTATTCAAGTGAAGTTAATAGACAGGTATTCTCAGAAAAGTTAAAAAAACTTTGTTTACAGTCAGTGAAGGAATCCACATCTTCCCTATTCTGGTGTGTATGCACATAGGCATTTCTACATAGATGTATTTTCACTCCACAAAGACCAGCAATAATGTGCAAGAAAGAGGAAATGAAATGCTGGAGATGTGGAAATCCTGATGCTGACTGGATACATATGGTTGTTAATTGCAAAATAATTTCCCCATTTTGGTTAGACTTTAAGTATCTTTGTAAAGCTCTATGGAATGACAACTGTATAATTTCTGACTCCCTTATCCTTTTCAATGTTCCTGTTCCTGAAGTCATTCCTAAAAACCAAACATTTTTACTATGGTCTATCCTCTCTATAGCAAGGAAACATTACTAAAAATTGGAAATCCCAATCTACTCCTGTCTTTAAAGTTGAATTTATTCATCTTGTGAAATACATTTGTAAGAATGAGATTGCCACCATAAAAGCAAGAACTAACAACACAACCCATCATTTAATTGCTTGGACAAAATTGTCTAATCTGTTAGAGAAATATTAAGTGTTCTCCTATGTATATTGCTCTTTTAGTTGTTATGGACATTGTACATAGTTCATTTGTTTTTTTTTTTTCTTGTTGCTATACTGTTAAGTTATTGTGTTATAAAATGAATACAAACATTTTGAAAAAAAAACAGCTCCAAATAAATATTTCAATGTGCTTACCACACATTTTGTTTCATTTTGTAATATACTTTCATGCATAATTCAAAACTCAGTAAAGTTTCATACAAGGGAAGTAGGTGCGAATTTTGTCACAATATATGATGACAGGTTACAAATGCTGAAGCAGGGAAAAAGACACAGGAGAGGCCACGTCAGTTCTGAGGAAAATCATATCCTAATGGATCCTCTGAGGACATATAGAAAATGTCTTTTTAGTAAGGGGACCAAAATAGGCAGAAAGAGACAAGTTATGGAATCAAGTACTGGCCAGCATGAATGCTGTATGGGGAAGGAACAACACCTTGGCACAGAGGAAGAAAAGAGCCTACGGCATGGCGGGACATGCCAGGACAAATGTTGGGCAGAATGCAATTGCCTGTAGCAGCACTGGTGGCAGCCTTTCCACCCTTCCACACCCCAACTTTTAACACTGGATGAGGAGTAACTTCTCTTCATAAGGGGAGATTACTTTGATGCAGAAGAGGATATGGCTAGAATCATCAGAGGTGGTGTGGACATCAACACATTCAAACTCCTGCAACAATCATACTCAGGCAATGTGGTAGTCATTAGGTATCCGGTGTCACCACATTAACCTGAGATGTAGCTGGCACAAAACCTGTGTATATATCATGTTTCATATTCAGGTATGCCAACAACATCATGTGTGGCAAAATGTCTACAGATAATAAATAGTAATTGTGTTCATCCCACCTTTATGCAAAAGTAACTCCATTTGTCACAGGTCACATTAACCCCATCATGACATATTTTTTCACAGGGTGCCTCAGTACAGCAAGCTAATGTTGACAGCAGAGTGACTGTTCCCAACAATATCATAACTCTCATACTCATGGCACAGCTTGAAAATAGTCACACAGAATGAAGAACTCAGGATAATGAGGTCATGATATGCAGCAGGGAGGGACAGCCTAAACCCCCTTGATGAAGAGATTACCCTTTCAAGGGCAGTGATACCTATATGATGCCTGTACACAGATGTACCAAGCAAAGTCATATTTCACAATTAGCTCCAGAGACATGCAGCACCTTGGTTGCCCGGCACTAGATATTCTGTGACATAGTTCAGGACTGATTCAGAATACTGCTACTGAGAGTCAGGTAGAGATGATTAGAATATTGCAAGTTATATATGAGAAATTTCAACAGTGCATGGACTTGGTAGAGGCCAGGGATAATGTTGTAATATTTCTCATGCACAGCATGGTTGCACACACGTCATCCATGTCAGCCTTCATGTGCACACTTGTACTTACAAGACACACATTGGGAGGACAGGTAGACATGGCTGGGGAAGTGCCTGCATGTATGCTGGATGAGTTAGGTAGATAGCAGATGCATCTCAAGAACGTGCAGCAGGTACTCGTGGTTTCCCATAACAAGAAGGCAGCCAGGCCTATTCAAATTTCCACAACCTGTGGTAGAAGCTCTCAGACAAAGTCTAGGTCCCACATTATGGTTAGGTTACTTTCAGGAGGTTGCTCGGCATTCAACAGATCCCATCATCAGAGAAACTCAGCATCAGGTTCACATTTTAGTACTTGGCTCTTGAGCAATGGGAACATAACCCATACCATCCTTAGGGGGCAGGGTGTATGATACATTCCAAATACAACATACTGTATACTTTCAACATCAGTAACAGGAAAGCAGTGCTCACCCAGCATTCATTTTCCAGAAACAGCCAGTGCTGTAGTTCTTATTGGTATGTGAGAAACTTTAAAGAGACAAGAAGACTGATTGAAATAAAATATTTATATTGTTATATAGAAAATGTCTGATGCACAGTTTAAGTTCACCATGCAAAATTTAGCACAGTTTACAAGTGAACGTCACGGCCCCTAGTTGTGGACTAGATACTGCTTCTTCTCCTGCACAGCCATATACTATGCACAGGCCGGCTGCAGGGGTTTCTGCCCTACTGGTCTCAGTTAGCCACCATCATTATCATCACTGGTGGGAGGAACAACACAGGGAGCTGCACTGCCACTGTAAGTGGACTGGCTGGGCAGATGCAAACCAAACCTATACACAGTCATGTTGTGCAGAATGCAGCAGTCAGTAAATATCCTACATGCAGTAGCAAAGTCCTACTATAGGACATCCCTGACTCATCCAGGCAATGCAATTGGGCTTTGAGCATGCTAAATTCTCATTCATTGATTTCTCTGTCTAGGACTGGGGAAGTGTTGATGCTCTCCCTTGCAGCTGCCAGGTGGTTATAGACTGGTGAAATTAGCCAAAGTTCAAGTTGGTAACCTATGTTACCTGGGAAGCAAAACAGGAAGGGGGAACAACAAAAAAGGAGGAGTGATTACTCAGTACTATCAATACTGCCCAACAGATACAGAAATAACCATCGATAGCAACATTATAATACTTTGAACTTACCAACTAGGTCACCTTGAGTAATCCTACCATGCAGGAAGAGGTAGTAGCATGAACTTGTGTGACAGATACAAGAATTATAGGCACTGTCAAGATGCTGGGCCAACACTTTTGTGATGTACCCCTGTGCATCACACACTACCTGGCAGTTAAAGGAATGGTAGCCCTTCCTGTTCCAGTACCACTCCCTGGGGTCATGATAGGCCCCTAATGGCAACATAGGTGCAATCTATCACAACAAACACCTCAGGAAAGAGATGCATCCCGTACAAGACATGAATAGTACTGACTCAGTCCTAAAGTGCAACTGCCAAATAGATATACTGACCCATATGTGCCAAGAGTATGTCAAGGAACAGTTAAAGTATACTCTATAGATGCCAATAAGATACCCAAGGTATCTTTAGTTTGTCTCTGGAAGTCCGTCATGCCAAGCATAGTGAGGGCTATACATACCTAGGTAGACACAGGTATAAGAAGGTCATATATCTTCCTCCTCAGTCCCATACAGACTCACCAAAGATGATATTGTGTCCTGGTCCAGTCTACACCTGTCCAAGAGTTCCTGATTAGTAAATGGGTCAGCCTCTAACTATATCTTCACCTTCTCAGTTGATGAGTGTCACTGGGTGTACCTGGTTCTGACACAACCAAGAGGACCATCTCAGAACAAGAGACAGCTAACTTGGCAGCAAATGCAAGCAGCTTTTCTGACTGTAAATTATACAGAAGAGGCACAAATTTGCTTTCTATAAGCCTTATGCACATGGTGCAGATATGCATAAAAAATGTGACTATGAAGCACACAAAGGTTGAGGAGCTCTTAATTTATATAAGATAGTCACAGGTTTTTCATATATTCCTCACTTGCATCCCATATTACTTCATTTGCATACTACTTTCTCAGACTGGTTTAAACAGCTGTGTCTAAGTCAGCTGATGTCTCTGAATCATGTGTAAATTCCCACTACACCTATGCGCAATGACTATGAATACAGCCCTAAGCTCATTGTTATTCTAGTGCTTGTACTTTGCATCTCATGCTAACTTTTATGATTTTTTCCTGTGTAATTTTCTCTTTTCATTATATTATTGCTGTTGTTATTTTGGAGCTTATCCCCCCAAGCGTCCACTGAAAATGGGCTATTGATGCACAATCGGACTTTCTCTGTCAATAAAAGCAAATAAATAATGTACTATAGCCATTTGAAAAAATGGTCTTATATGAAGACTTCTGTTGTGTCTTTTCAGTATTAAAGCAATCAAAATAGTATTAAAGAGAAACTCAGAAGTGCAGGGAGAAAAGCCCTGCTAAAAGTTCTAGATATGGAATATCATTAATATAAACAGCAAAAACACTGAAGGCTTCACAGCTGGTCATGACACCAGTAATTGTGACTAATTCTGATTTGATGCATGAAGTTCAAGACACACTTATTTTATCAACAATGTTAATTTAAAAAAAATATCAGTTAACAGTAATATATGATACTACACAGAAGTTAATTTATTTATTGGATAAGTCAAATAAACACAAGTGTCCCTTTTCAGGTATAACCCAGGAGCACTGTATAGGTAAGTGACTTGCTCACAGTAGCTAGATCGAGGCTAAGGGAATCAACTCTTGACTGCAGGATGAAGCTCATTTGCAGCCTATAGAATATATTTATGTCTAAAAATAAGAAACTGCATATATTAAATAATATACATATGGTACATCTCTTTCTAGAAAGCAGTCTCAGAAAAAAGCTCATGGTGGTTGTCACACATCCAGTTTGCAGAGCTGTCCAAGTCTGTACTTAAGTATTCTTATAAATGTTGCAGATGTTACAGCAGTGTCCAGATCTCAGATAGTTTCACCTACTTATTCAAAAACTGCCTATGAAACAATAGCTGTGGCATTTTCCAAATCAATGAACCACTAGATTAAATCTTCCCCTTAACTTTGTCTGTCATCACTCAAGCTATCTTCCTTCATTACTGGAAATAAATCTAAGTCTGTCTGCTCAAGGACGGTACCTCGCTGCTTCCTTTCTATATGCTACTACTTTGATTGCCCCCAAGGGCCCTCTGCTAATTAGTTATACTAGTATTAGCCTACACTTGCTTAGTAGCCTATCATGCTGTCAAAATTCATAATTTTACACAGTGGGGAGTATTCAGAAACACTTAACACACAGTTTCTAATAGGATTGCTCAGTGTGTTGATGGAATGATTTCAAGATCACTGCAGTGTTACGGTGGTATAAAGCCATTTGCACATACATCACAGCTGGATGATACAGCATGCACATGTGACAGTCTTGTGGCACAGTAACTGTACATTAGCCATGTACTCTGTCCAATTACCTTACACTGGGACTGAAATAAGTAATTCAAAGACAAGCTCTATTACACTATTTCATAAAAGAGAAACCTGGTATTTTATATATTACACACTTTACTAATAATGATAGCAGTCAGCCAGTGATTGCTGAAGCAGGTTAATAATAATGTGAGGCTGGGTGAATGCATGTGAATGTATGGGCGTGTGTGTGTGTGTGTGTGTGTGTGTGTGTGTGTGTGTGTGTGTGTGTGTGTGTGTGTGTGTGTGTGTGTGTGTGAGTTTGGTTGCATGTGTGTAGTGTGTGTACATATGTATATGCGTGTAAGTGTGTCTGTGTGTGAGTCTGGTTGCATGTGTGTGTGTGTGTGTGTGTGTGTGTGTGTGTGTGTGTGTGTGTGTGTGAGTCAGAGGTGAATCTAGGCCATTTGCTGCCTGGAATGAGGCCTTCCTTTGGCACCACCACCACCTCCAAGTTGAAGACCACAGGCCCTATAATAATAGTAATAATAATAATTATAATAATAAGAAACAATGTAAAGACTCATATAGTGGTCACTCTGACAGTGGGCAAAAAAACTACTGTTGAGTAAAAAAAGGGTTTTGAAGAAGACCCGGAAAGAAACTGGGACAAAAGTGCTTACCGTTTTGGTTCATTGCTTTTGTTCAATAAAATTAACTACTTTTTTTTACACAATTGTAGTTTTTTGTCCGCTATCAGATTGACCACTACATGAGCCTTTTGTTGTTTCTGATCATTTATTTTGGCTTCATGGACACATGCTGTGTTTTCTTACAAATAGTAATAATAATAATGATGATGATGATGATGATGCAAAATATGTAACATTTGAAGTAACAGAATATATGGCTGTACACAGAAATAAATCAGTAAAGTGAACATATGTAGGAAAATAATTTTACCAGAAAACCACTGAAAATTATCACTACAGCTACCACCTCCACCCCCAGCACAAAAAACTACAGTGAGAAACTTCTCAAAAGCCGACTTTACACTTATCAAGACTGAGATGGTATCATTTAAGCCCTCAGGGCCAATGGAAACCACATCCCACAATGCTGAATCCTACACAAATGCTTTCTATGGACATCTCCAAGAATGCATGGCTCGTGCAATCCCAAATAAAACCAAGACCCTCTCCACCAAAGGAAAGCATCCTGTCTGGTGGACCCCAGCCATAAACAAATTGTATAACAAAAGAAGGAAGCTACTGCAAGACAGAGCAAAATCCCATAAAGGGAAGGCATCTCTGATCAGCACTAGTAGAAAGCTGTGTTCTCTCATAAAAATATCCAAGGCCAACTTTGAGAGAAAAATTTCCAAGGACACTAAAGATAACCACAAGGCATTCTTCATTTATGTTAGAAACCTGGGTGGAAACACTCAGATATGCTCAGAGTTAGTACACAATGACAAAAAATTTACCGAACCCACAGATATTGCCAACATCCTGGCAGACAGGTTCAGTGCAAATTTCTCCCCTCCATCACCTCCAAAAGAAGAAATACTCATCCCAGCTGAATGTAACCTCCCTGTCATCTCTGATGTCCAGGTGAAAACCGCCCTCAACAAAGCAAAAACACAGCATCTATGGGACCTGATGGTATCCTCTGCTGCATGATACGTGAACTGCAAGAGGAGCTAAACCCGCATATAAAAATGTTATTTAACCTTAGCCTTACTACAGGATATGTACCTGAACACTGGCGTACAGCAACAGTGGTACCACTCCACAAGGAAGGCTCCACTACAGACCCTGAACTACCACCCCATAAGCTTGACCAGCCTGGTTTGCAAAGCTATGGAAAGAATTATTATGGAACTCATGAACAACGACATTGGGGACCTACAGACACTTGATCCCAGCCAGTTCGGCTTTGTAAAAGGCAGATCCTGCCTTTTGAACCTGGTTGACTTTTTCGAAACAGTCACTAGAGCCATTGATGAGGGCAAGGCAGTCCATACAGCCTACCTGGACTTGGCTAAAGCCTTCGACACAATACCCCACTCGGGGATCATAGAAAAGCTAAACAGCTTAAAAGTAAATCCATATGTCACAAGATGGGTTGCAAACTGGCTAAATAACAGAACCCATAAAGTCAAGATTGCGGGAGCCATGTCAGACTCAAAGCCAGTCACAAGTGGTGTCCCACAGGGCTCTGTCCTGGGACCCCTCTTGTTTGGCATTTACTTCTCTGATGTGAAAGCAAACATGGGAGGGTTGTGGCTGACAAAGTTTGCAGATGACTGCAAACTAGGCGCCATAGTCGATACACCAGCTGACACATACATCCTACAGAAAGGCCTCACGAAGCGGACAACTGGTGCCGGAATCACGGCCTTAAACTGAATGCCAAGAAATGTATAGTCATCCCCTTTGGGAAAAACAAAATACCCACAAATTATCACATAGACAGTAACCCACTTAGTACCGAAAAAGTAATCAGAGACCTGGGGACCCAAGTTGATAGTGACCTCTCATTTGACACCCACGTTGCCAAAGTGGTTAGAAAGACTTTCTACCTTGCCCACCTTATCATGAAGGGGTTCACATCCAGATCAAAGGAGGTCATCGTGCCCCTGTACTCCTCCCTTATCAGGCCCATGATTGGGTACAATGCCCTATTTGGTATGTACCTCACCCGGCACTTACAACAGCTGGAGAGACCCCAGAAGTACCTCACCAAGAGGATCAAGGGTTTTCAACATATGTCATATGCTGCCAGGCTAAAGAAACTCCAGCTCTATTCAGTAGCATACCGCCTGCTCAGAGGTGATCTGTGCCTGACATACAAGGCTATGTCCAGCCAGGAATTGATGGACATGCTCCACCTCAAAAAATCAAAATCCATAAGAACCATGAGAGCCAAAGATTTAAACCTCAGTACAAACATGAATAGAAC